>NC_079417.1:8283383-8324870 GCF_026213295.1 Gadus chalcogrammus
GACATATTATACCAACAGGTGTTAGCGTGATTAGCCGTTAAAAGCCGGAAAAAGTGGGCGGGTCCACCTAGATGTATGATGGATAAATGAGCAATGTTTGCTACAGTCCACTGGGTAGGCTGGTAGACGGATCTATCCAGCACACATCTAAGGGGACACGCCCACTTGTGATGTCAGAAGAGGCAGATTTTAAAAACGTCTTGTAGCGGCTAATCACACTCACACCCGGTGGTATAATAATGTGTCACCTCAAAACCACATGGGACATAGGTGGGGTCTAGAAGTCGTTGGGGGTGTTTGAGTCCCAAAGAAGATGTTCTAGGTTCAAAACGCCAGTGCCAACGGTCCACCTGTAGACATCCTTGACCTGGCGCGTGCAGCATGGGGGTGATGTGTGTGTCGGGCCTCTTCTTGGTACCTGTCGTGGGGCTCACCGGCTTCCATATGGTGCTGGTGGCCCGGGGGCGCACCACCAACGAACAGGTGGGCACACACACACACACACACACACACACACACACCCACACCCACACACACACACACACACACAGAGGCTGGCCTGAGGCTCTTCCCACCTGTTTGATTAGGTCTAGTATGTGTTTGTAAGCGAGATGAAGAGTGTTAGTGTGTGTGCGTTCTTTGCCCATATTCTTGTATAAAGTTCACACACATACTCTCCATCTCACACACAAACACATACTAGACCTAATAGAACAGGCTGGCCTAAGGCGTTGGAGAAATGCTCTCCCCACCTGTTTTATTAGGTGTCGTATGGGTTTGTATGTCAGATGGAAAGTGTGTGTGTGTGTATGTGGGTTTGTGTGTGTGTGTTCTTTATTTATGTCCACGTCCCTCCTCCTCCTCCTCCTCCTCCACTAACGCAGCCGTTGTGTTCCACAGGTGACGGGCAAATTCCGCGGAGGAGTAAATCCCTTCACGCGGGGTTGCCGTGGCAACGTGGAGTATGTCCTGTGCAGTCCGCTGGCTCCCAGGTGAGGTCCTCTCTGACGCAAATGTGTGTGTGCGTGTGTGTGTGTGTTTGTGTGTGTGTGTGTGTGTGCAATGCACACATGCTTCTTTTCAATTATTTTCCAGTTCACAGTTTTCTACGTGTGCTTTAGTGTGTGTGTGTGTGTGTGAGAACATGAGCGAGTATACATGTGTTAGTGCTGGCTTGTGTGAAGAAGTCCTCAATCGTCAATCGTCTCCCGTTCTAGTCAGTGTAGAGCCTGGGAGTTTGTGTGTGTGTGTGTGTGTGTGTGTGTGTGTGTGTGTGTGTGTGTGTGTGTGTGTGTGTGTGTGTGTGTGTGTGTGTGTGTGTGTGTGTGTGTGTGTGTGTGTGTGTGTGTGTGTGTGTGAAGTGTGCCGTCATGGTTGCGTAGGTGTGACTAGCGCTCCGCTGCGTGGCCCTCCTGGGGGAGGGCGGTGGGCAGTGAGGGTTGAGTCACTTTGCTGAAACACAGTTAATGTGGTGCGGGGCGGGTCAATGGGCTGGTGATGGGCCTATTGTGAGTTCCTTCTTTGGTTCTCAACTCTGGCTGGGTGAACTGAATGCAGAATTGCACACTAGTGTTAGCTAGTGTTAAGAAACAAGATGGCTGCAAGCTGGATTCCCGGATGCTGTTTATACTGACGAGAGTGAATCAACGGGGGTCGTTATCCCCACGTACACCGCACCACAGACGACGCCTCTGGTCAAGGTGCACCCGTCATTATTCCTTTGCCGTGATAACATCCTACACCGCTTGCTGTGAGCAAACAAGGTATTCCCTCAGCCAACCACCTCGTTGCTCCTGCAGATACACGGTGGACCTCAGGAAAAAGCCCCCTGTGAAGATCCAGCCCCCCTTCCTCCGGCCTGATCTCTCCGACTGCCAGATCATCATCAAGGTCAGCGACAATGGCCTTCACAGCACGGTGATCAGCTCCAAGGTGAGCCTCCCTCTTCCTCCTTAGGGTCCCTCGCAGACCTCTCTTATCCGCTGGGCCGGCAGCTCATGAATGATTACTATCGGAGTCGTCTAGCAGACGCTTTTAGCCCCCTTGGCTCGCAGGGAATTCAGACGCGATGCATTAAGGACCAGGCCAGTGATGAGGTTACGATGCTCAAGGCTGTGGCGGGGGTTCGGACCAGGAACCTTTGGGCTGGGAGTCCCACTATAGTATACACTACCCTATCCTGTCATTTGCAGCGAAACAACCCTCCGTCAGCCTCGTAGTGGAAAGAATACAGTAGACAGAGATGTATGTCTGTGCTGCAGATGGGTGATACGAAAGGGGTTGATTTAGGGAGAGGGCTTGTGGTCGGGACTTATTGATGCGATGAAAATTGCTACTGCTACCCGATGGAGTTGTAAATCTGACAAAACGTTGACTTTCATAATATTTCTGAAAAACATATCACACCAGCCATATCCTTTTATTAATACCGAAAGCAAAATGTAGTGTTGATCCAGTTCCCTCTTATGACATCAAGGGAGCTTGTTCAGTGCAAGACTCAGTTTCCACTCCGCAGGAGTTTACCTCCTACGTGTATATATAGATGGAGCGCTTTGCACTTCCATTGGCTTTTTAACGTGGTTGGACGAGACTCTAAATCTGGATACCTGCTTCTGCGGTACCTAGATGTTGCTGCAGTTTAAATAACCTTTTATTGATCTAATATAAACAATCTATTTCAAAAAGAACAAAGCACGGCTCCAGACTTTGAATCAAAGTTTCAAAATTTTCCCTTGCAATTATACACACCAGGAGGCAGTAGATGATTAGTTTCAGAATGAACAAAACGGTAGCAGAAATCAATGCGTTGAACTGTATTGTTTATCTGGATCTTAACACTGCTATCCCCCCCCCCCCCCCCCCCCCCCCAGCAAAAAAATTAATTGTGAACTTTTTCTTCTTCCTCCACTGACTCTTGTTTCACATGTGTAGACGTCATTTTAACTCTGACACTTCTCCCACCTTTCCCCTTTTCCACCTCCACCCCATGCCTCCCTCTCTCTCTGCCCGCCCAACACAGTCCAAAAGCAGCCTAAATGTCCTGGATGAGACTGACACACAGCCCCCTCTGCCCCCCAAGGCTGACCGGTACAACCAGCTGAAAAATCAGATCACCGCCACCGAAGGTAAGCCCCGCCACACACACACACACACACACACACACACACACACACACACACACACACACACACACACACACACACACACACACACACACACACACAGGGTCATATATCAACAGTCCATCCTCTTTCTCCATCTACGCTGCACCAAACTGCCGTCCTAAAGCCACATTGAAGCAGGCCGCGTGTTGGCGTTAAAGCAGGGTATAGTCTGATGAATGTGATGGCCTGCACCGCCGGCACAGCTCTTTAAACTTCGGGCCCGGAGGATTGTATGATTTGCAACCAAGATTGGGCCCTAGTACGCACCCAGGTGGCTCCTATTGTTTAGCTCGAAAAGCTAGGCGAGGTAATTGCATCGTGAATCGCTGTCCAGGTTCCCCCCCTGCCAAATAGAGCGATAACAGAGAGGGGAATTGGAAGCACAATCCGATCTATGACCTGAGCTACGACTAGCAGCAGGCAAAGTCTTGTGTTAAGGGAAAGGACACTGAAATGATCGCTTTAGAGAATGTCGTATTCGTGTCGTACAACAAGTGTAGCGTAATTATGAAACGCATAAATCTCCTGTGGTTCAATTCCGTAGGTAGTTTCCCCATGGTGCAATATGTCAGGGAGTTTAATCGTTTTATCTCGGGTCTTTATCTTTTGCACACAACGCTACTGCCTCCTCCTGGCAGTAACGGATACTGCAGTTGTGACGGTGCTGAATTGTTTGCCACCATACTGGAAGAATCTTATCAGCCAAAACGTTATCGATAAATTATACAAACCCTCTAGGTCCAGGGGAAAAGTGTGTTGTCATTGACAGGTTCAGAATCTACAGCACGCCTCATGTTTTAGTTTCTGCTTTTCATTTTTTTTTTATCTATGACTGCTGTACTTTAACTAAACAAGTTGCGAGAAAGATGTGCTATTTTTGCTCAACTGGACATACCATATTGTAGAAGACCATGTTCAATTAAAATGTTGATACACATGATGACGACCAATAATAAACGTACTATCAAAAAAAACTCTTGTTTTCCAGAGAGTTCACTGCCTGGGAAGATCCACCCCTCCACCCCAGCCATGTACAAATTCCGTCCCTCCTTCGGCACCATGCCTAAAGTCCACTACCATGCCACTGGAGAGAAGGTAGGCCACAAACACCACCATAATCCTATATTTGTGACTGTTAATAATACTGTAGAATACCGTATATGTTGGTACATTCATTGATCACAGGGACTTTAAGATATGTGAGGAATATCGAATTAATTGTGAAAATAGACCGTTTGAGAAAAAAGATTTAAACAATAGGTGGCTTTTACCCCCACTGGAATATCTCCCTTTCTCAACATCTCCTCTTTAACTCGAGTTACGTCATTTATGTGACGTTTCCTGTTATTTAACCGTCTTCCTTCTTAGATCTCGATGCCCGACGACCCAAAGACGCCCGCCATCTTGGAAGAGGGCGTCCGCGCCCACGACTACCGCTCGGAGCCCAACCTGGACCTCCCCGAGTACGGCAGCGCGCCCCTGCACCGCACCTTCCAGTCCTCCCCCCTCCAGCTCGACGCCTACCCGGCCAGCAGCCACACCCTGTCCCTGAAGCAGGCCCACCACCTCCACCAGAGGGCCACCAAGGGCCAGCTGCCGGCCCTGCAGCCCGAGACGCTCTCATCCAGCCCCTACAAGGGCGTCTTCTCCCCCGGCCCGCTGTCCAACCGCAACGGCAGCCTGTCCTACGACAGCCTGCTCAACCCCAGCGTCTCCCCGGCCGCCATCGCCACCGAGTTGGCCGCCCACCCAGGCCTGCCCTCCATGGGCTTCCACTCACCCTACCTGCCCACCAAAATGTGCCACATCCGGGGCCCCGAACTGAAGAGGCAGCAGCAGCAGCAGCAGCAGCAGCAGCAGCATCAGCCGGTGGTGGCGGCGCCCGGCTACAGCCCGGTGATGCAGGCCCGGGGGATGGGCCGCCACTCGCCCCTCTCCAGGGAGAGGGAGCCGTCGCCGGTGCGCTACGACAACCTCTCCCAGACCATCATGGCCTCCATCCAGGAGCGCAAGGAGCTGGAGGAGAGGGAGAAGCGGCAGGTGCTCCACGGGCGGCCGCAGACCCCCGCCTACGGCCACGACCCGGGCACGTTCGACAGCCCCGGGGGCTACGGGCCCGCCAGCGCCTGCTGCCCGGACGGGCCCCGCGGCTCCTCCGTCTCCAGGGGCCCCACGCCCCCGGCCTACGGGGGCTCCAGGGACAACTTGATGGGGGCGGGGCTGGGGTTGTACGGCCAGCGAACGCCCGTGTCGCGTCACGCGACGCTGGGCCGCGCGCCGAGGACTTCCTCCAGCTCCCTGCACACGGATCACAGCAGCACCAGCAGCAGCCAGGGCCGGCCCGCCTTTCAGGAGGGCCTGTACCGCTCCCCGGGCCACCACCCCCACAGTTCCCCCGCCCTGCCCCGGTCCCCCTCTTACACCAACCAGAAACTCTCCTACATCAGCGCGCTGGAGAGGACGGACTCGCCCCGCCTGGGGGGCCCAAGGTATGAATCCTAACGTCCGCCATGTGTGGCTCCCTCGGAAGCCCTGCGCCCTCTGCTGGACAGAGCCAGGCATCGCAGGCACTAGAGTGCATCGTCGTAGTCCTAACTGATGTGTGGCGACATGTAGCATGTAAATAGGTCTGCGTTATGTGATATTTACAATATTTCGTTAAGTTACTTAAGATCTGTGACGCTCAAATACTGTCTGGTGTGTGAACTCAATGATACAGTGTAATTGGTTTAAATGATTGCCTTCATAGAAGAAAAGAGAACGACATTCTTTTTGTAATAATTTTCTCCATGTTCTGTCTATTGAATAAAGTTGTTGGGTTCCATGTTTCCTTTTGCATGTTCTTTCTTTATTCATCTCACATCTATCATAACATCTCTCATATCATCCATCATATCTTTGATAGATGATGGGTATCCATTGTTACACCAACTGTCACCTCTGTAACCTAAGTTGGCCTTTTTCACTTTTTCCTCATGGTCTTCCATAACTTTCATTGTCTCTACGTTCTACTTTACCGTTGCGTTTCCTCCTCCCCTTCCTGTCCCGCATGTACAATAACCGCAGCCTGTGCTGACGGCTGGGTCACTAACACGCATGCGACGCATGCAACGCATGCGACTGCCACTCCAGATCTGCAGCTATCCGTTTGTCATCCCATCGGTTGGACGAGGCTTGGTGGAACGCCGTGTGGGACACCTCCATTCGCTGCCTCCGCTTTGCAACCCACTCTCTCCCCTTTCTCTCCCTGATCCAGGGAGGCCATGATGCAGGGCAAGATGAACGGCCAAATGGACTGCCACGCCATCTCCCAGCCCCCACCCCCGAGTCCCGGTCGCCACGCACACAAGGGGGTCCGAAAGGTCACCGGGGTCGGCGGGACGACCTACGAGATATCCGTGTGACCGTCCCAACGGCAACAACCAAACATTCAGTTTTCATAAGGCAACCCGACTGCCTTACATACACACAAAAACACACACCCACACACCCACACACACGACCAGGGCAGATCCACATCTGGTGGTCCCTTTTTGAACTTCTGGAGATCAACCAATTGTAGGACTGGCTCGGAGGTTTCATCAGATCCGAGGACCTCTGCTGCTCTGCTCTAGCAAATGGCTTGGTTGCGTTTGTACTGCAAGGGCATGGGATTGTTCATGAGTACTGCTGTGTGCTGTATGGAGTACTGTGTCCTTATGTTTTGTGGCTCCTTAACTTGAACATCCAACTCTGTTGCCCTTACATCCCGTCACCGGCCTGGCACACGCACACACCCACACCCACACCCACACCCACACACACACACACACACACACACACACACACACGCACACCATGTTATCTTAACATGGATCATTCATCTCATCTGTGTGAAGACGAATGGTCTTCTATCAAATGAACTGACCTCAAAAAGTCATTGGTGCTTCACATGAAACCCCTTTTCCAATCATTCCTTTACACATTGGATTTTAGAGGCCGTAGAACCGCTGAGTGTTAATTCAGCACCCGGTAGACAGGATATTCACACAGGAAGCTAGGGGGCGCGGGGGGAGGGAATTCAACTAACCATGAAAAAGACTTAACTTCCATGCCAGGAATTGAAAATCATCTAACAATCATGTTTAATGCTTGTTCTTACAGGAAACAATTACAATGTCCATAGCTGACGAAAGAAAAGTCTCGGTGTGGACTATAATCGCTAGAAATTCCCTTACCAACTTTCTACAATCTACTGTCAGTGTTAAAACCACAGACATAGCCACGACTTCAAGGGCTGCAGAGCTTCGAGGCCTGGACCAGTTTAAAAGAGAGTGGTGCTTGAATATTTTCCTGTGCGTCGATGGTGGAAGCTGTACTTATAGTGCGTTCTTTAGTGATAGATTTTGACTTGATTTCAACATTAGCCATACAAGTGCTTAGTTTTAGTCCAAGATCATCTGAATACCTCGTGGATGAAGGTTCTTTCCATCCTCACACAACATGAGGGCACCTTTTCTAGTGACACCACTCAGTCCCTTTTTCTAGAAACTTCTGTGGAGTGCCATTGAGTTTCTGTTAAAAAAAAAATAGGAGTAAGAATAGTGCAGAGAAAGCAAGAGAGAGAAGCCATTTTCATTATATTGAAATGAAGGTGGTCAGCCATTAATTATTTTGTAGTTTTATTTGGTGTATTTACTTTTTTTATATAGCCAACCTCAAATATGTTTGATACATCTTTTATACAGATACTAAAGCTTGGATTGGCTGTTCTTATTTTGAGTGGACAATTTTATTTTGATAATTTATAACTTCACCGAATATACAAGTTACTAAATGAAAAGATAAAAAAATCACATATAAATAAATACATATATATATATATATATATATATACACATATACATATATATATATATATATATATATATATATATATATATATATACACATATACATATATATATATATATATATATATACACATATACATATATATATATATATATATATATATATATATATATATATATATATATATATATATAATATATATTTGTATATACATATATGTATTTATATACGTGTATATATATATACATATATATATAAAGCTTGTTGTATCTTGCAGTGTAAAATATAGTTGTATAATGAAGAAATGTATTCACAGAGAGATAATGTCCAGTTTAGATGTTAACTATTTTCAATAATGAAGCTGCCTTGAGATTTCAGTGCCAAGAATGGCTCCTCCTCCCAGTCCTCTCACCTTAGGAGGCGTGGCCTGCTAAATCTAAATTTAACTTTAACTTACAGTGGCTGTCTGGTACAGCGAAAAAATTGTATTACAAGCCCCGACCCCTTAAGGGATTGCCAACATGGGATCTTGCTGTGAAGCTGAAGGTATAAAGGATTTGATAGGTACATATTTTATTTTATTTTTCTCTTTGTCAGAAGAAAAAAAAACTGATTAAATCCCGCTTGAAAGTTTTCTCTCTGTGTTGTCTTTTTGTTTTATGACAGAAACTTTAATCCAAAGTAACCATAGCCATTGATATCTTCTCCACGCAAGCTTTGAATGAACATTTAAAGATTATGCCATCATATTAGAGGAAGTTATTAGGTCTTTAATTAGGTCCTGCTGCAAGCAGTTGCAAGTCCTGCAAGCAGATAGCTGAAGGAATATATGTTTAAGCCAATCAGATCGCTCTAAATAATATTTATTTGTAAACTGATCGGATCGCTAAGAATTTTTTTAAGTAAATAAGATTACTCGCAAAAATATTTTTTTTTAAGCAAATCAGATTGCTCGCAAAATAATATTTATTTTTAGGCCAGTCACATCGCTCGAAAAAAAAGAATATTTTTAAGCCAATCAGATCGCTCAAAAAGATATGTTTTAAAGCCAATCAGATCACTCAAAATATTATTTGTTTTTAAGCCAATCAGATCGCTAAAAATAATATTTATTTTTAAGCTAATCAAATCGCTTAGATATAATATTTTTAAGGCAAATCAGAACGCACAAAAATAAATATTTAAGCCAATCAGATCAGATAAATCAGCTAAAATAATTTTGTACGCTAATCAAATTGCTCGAAAAATATATATTTTTAACCCAATAGGGCAGTGGCTTCTAACTTTTTATTGAAAGGGATAAATATCTTATGAACTTATGAATATTTTTTTTCTATTGATAGAAAAAAGCCCTGCACTCAGCAACTTACAAGGTGTTTATTATGAATTTTAAAGTCTTTGAATAAAATATTCCCCATCCCATTGATTAGTATTTTTATTGTAACTCTAATCAGCTCAATGAGAAAAACACAATTGAGTATGGGGTCGCAGAGATTTTTCACCTTAATTATATACATACATATTTATTTTGATGTTTGATATTTTGGGGATAGTGCGATTTTAGAGCCAGGTTTGGGTTCAGGATATGTGCTGTTTGACTATTTTCTAACATTTCTCATAATCATACATTGGCATACCTTGCAAAAGTGGCAGTATTTTCAGTTAACCACACCTCCAATGTTGTTGATGCAGCTCAACTGCTTTATTTATCAGGTGTTTATGAATGATCTCGTCCCTTTGTTATACTTGTCCTTTTGATGCCGTTATCTTTAATTAACTTGAGCAGCAAAAAATGTAGGCGTACACTTGTGACTTGAAAAAGTTGTATATTTCAAGTACATGTAATGTAATTTAACATGTGTCCCATACAATTTAAGTTGTGCCTGAGCCTTATTCGATTAAACCCCATTAAATAAATTTGTGAAGCCATAACTGCTGAAAACTCCAATGCCTTACGGACTAATTTATCTCTTACCTACTCTAATTAACATACTGCAGCCTTGCTTTTTGATCAATTACATCCATCCTTAATATGGGTTATTTTTAGATCGTGGAAATGTTGATCCAAACAGTTTGAGCAGTGGACTGTTACATAGTGCAGCCGTTTCACTTCTGCAGCCATAACCAAAACATCAAGAAAATCTGAGGACAGAGTTCATAATTTACCCAAAGAAAATCATGAAATAAAACGGCTAGTGGTGAAGATTAAAAGGCCAATTGAGTAACTGCCGCTGTACCCAAAAAACATGATATCAAACACAGTTGGGTACTCTTCAAGTAGACTTAATGGTTTTAAACAGTTTTAATAACCATACATCCATGTCATCTTACATTACAACCTCTCAGTACTTAAGATGGTGGGAGATTTTCACTACAGCAAGCATGGTCTTAGAGATTTTATTTGAAGGTGGAGGAAATATTTCAAACCATTTGAGTGCAACTGAACAGCAACATTCCATCCATATACACAGGTATTTACAGATGCACTGGCAATTAGATGCACTTCGAGGCAAGGGGTGTAATAAAAAAAAATAAACACAATTACCAGGTTACTGATATGGTAATGAGCACACACATCTGATAGGGCATAGTCCCACTCTTCTATTTTACATAATCTACATGCTTTAAATCTGAGGGAATGTTATGGACTACACACACAGACTACTGGCCCCCGCTTAGGATGTTCAGCAGACAACAAAATCGGAATAACCGTTGGCTTTTGATTCTGTAAATGTAACAAATTAATTAGGCGTGCGATTAAGTTTTGTGTGATAAACTGGTCAACCATGTCAGTGGAGGGACTGCATTTCACAGCATACATCCTGAATCTCAACCCTTGGGAGTGGATCCTTTCTGCTCTATCCAGAGTAACCCACTGGCGTGGGCTAACCCCTAGGAAGATACAGACTTCCTACAAGGCAATTCTGTTGGCTAAACGGTGGAGTTTCAGACAGACACGATCCGAGTCCGTTTCGACCTCTTCCAACCGAGCAGGCCGTCAACCTCTCTTCCTACAAAAACTAACTGCTGCCGAATGACAAAATTAAACCAAAAAAAACGATACCCCAATGTGGGAATACTAGACATCACAAGCCTCAAATCAGTTTGTCCGAAGAGATCATTGGTGATGAATAGAATGGAAGATGGAGACGTTCCACGGTGCAAGAAAAACTGAACTGGGAGCAAAAGAGATGATTACATTTTGCCGCTTTTAGTTTAGGATGAGTCGCTCCGACCTCCATTTTAGGAGGCCCCGAGAAGGAGGGAAAAAAACCCACTTAAAAATAATTCAAAAATGCAAGTGTCCAAATTCAGTTCAATACAGTCTATTGTAGAAAAAAGGGGGTGGGGGGGGAAACTGAAAAATAGGATCTGCAAAGCAAGTTCGTAATTCTCTCATTTCTTCTCCTCCGCCTTCACGCCTTCCTTCTTCTCCTCTACTTGGTCCTTCTCCTCCACCGTCTTGTCTTCCTTTACAGAGAGCTCCTCCAGTTTCTCTGCAACTTTCTTTGTGGTCTCATCATCTGTGGTAGAGAAGGACCAGAAGAAGTTGTCATGTTGAATTTGAGACATGATATTCTAAGCCCACAGTAGGGCTGAGCATCTCGCTCAAGGAAGCCTTCAGGTAAGGCTGTGGACATTGGAGATCGAACCCAGAACCGTGGCTTGTAGTTTATCGCACTCGCAAGCTTGCATCGTCCATTACGTAATGCTATCATTGAATGCATTCTTTAGAAATGGTATTGTGTGAGAGAAATGCTTGCCCAATCTACGTAGACTGCGGTACGGAATGACTTCAAAAACATGTGGCAGAACATAGCCGATCCAGCTTTTCAGAAAAAGCCAGTAGTGGATATATTCTGACATTTATCTAGCAGACACAAAAAGTTCCAGACTGGAGTGACAGTAAAGAACAGAGTATTGTCTGCATGTTCATTGAGTTCTGGCAACACCCCTTAAATATACATCACAGGTATGGCAGCAAAGATGGCTCTCACTACAAGTGCACAAACGACATCTTTGCAGTTTGTTATTAGTATCCATTTCTTGCATTACGACCGATATTTGTAGAGATGCCTCTGGAACAATTCATTATGACCGTAGAGACTTAGCGAGAGACCAAGCCATGTTTACCGGGCTATAGTCAAACCACCTCATTGTATATTTTTGTTACATACCTGAATCCTCCTCAGTCGATTTTCTGACCTCCTCCTTGCACTCGTCAAACTTCACCTTAAATTTCTGGGCATCTGAGAAAAGAATCAGGGTTACTCAAAATGTACGAGTTAATTAAGTTAAATATGCATAATGAAACATTATGCGGACATATCTGAATTCTGAGACTGCTTGTTTCAAAATACAATTTATTTGAGAGATAAAAGCCATCTGTATTTTTTTTTATACACTATTGTTTAACTTAAGTGAGGGCTGCAGCTGTATGGTAGATAGTGCATCTTATACCACAGTTTCCCTTCAGCAGAACAGTTCTGAGGTCAACTACGATTAGATAGATATAATTTTGACACTGCAGCGCACTACATCAACCACGTCACACAGGGAATAGGATGAGCAGCAACACCAATGCCCACGGAACTGAGATGTTCGCTTGCAGCCAGTGAACGGAGCCTTGAGTAGATGCTAACTCGTGGCCGGTATGGAGAGGGGGGTCTGTGATTTTGTGTTGCAGAACATATCAGCACCTGCTTTTCAGAAAAAGCCAGTAGTTGATATATTCTGACGATAATATAGCAGACATAAAAAGTTCTAGACTGGAGTGACAGTAAAGAACAGAGTATTGTCTGCATGTTAAGCTTTGACGGAGGTTCAACAATAACTGCACCATTCATCTGTATAGTTTGAAAATTTATTTTATCTTTATTTATTTTTTATCTGAAAAAGAAAATGTTAGCCAACATTTACTCCAATATTTTGCCAGTTAAAACTAGCACGTTTGCTACATATTAAACTAGATGCCATTGCTATATCTTCCAATTTGCCCATAAATCGTTCTGTGGCTTTTAATTAAATCCAGAGACCAGCACTTGGAGCAGAGAAAATAGACAAAAGAAGCCAGAATGCACCAATACTCACTTTCTGCATTGAGAAAACGTATCGCCAAAAGTTCAGGCTTTGGGCTTTCGTCTGCAAAGTCTGCTAGTGTGTTCCATACCCAGGCTCTGTCACTGCCAGCGTTGGGCTTCAGCTCCATCATCGTAGTAACTGAGACGCAGAGGAGAGGGGTCTGGTTAATGCCGAGCATGCTACAGAGAGATGTACAACAACCATTATATTCGATCAATTATAGATTACCTTCTGAGAGTACCAATGTAACAGTGAAAGATAACTGCTGAACAAAGAAAGCTACTTACCCAAAGCTTAATATACTCATTTGAAATTGATTTAGTCTTATATGGGTTAAGTGTTGCACAGGAATTTATGTCTTTATTAAACCGTTACGGAGCCTCCTATTCTGTTCATAGTTAGCACACGAAACCTACAACAAGCATCAGCGACCACTTGGGCTCTTATTATTGATCAATGGAATTGCTCACTCTGGTGATTAGCGCAGATCTTCAAGGTCCGGTCTCTCCTCATGAGCAAGCGAATGGTGCCCTTCTCTTTGTGTTTCAGCAGCTTCACGTCCCCGGTTCCCCTCTCCTTCCACTCTGGGGGGTCGTTGTCAGAGGAGAAGCGGTAGAGCTTGGCCCGCCTGGAGGGGGAGAAGGAAACAGGCAAGAGAGACGCTTGAATGGTTTCCTTCCACTGAGCATGCATTTGATAGTCTGTGCTCTTGTCTAGTTCTTTACAAACCTGCCTTAGCAGCGTTACTCCAATTTGGATTCAGCACTTTTTTTGCAGTCTCACTTGTCACTTTGGATGAACTAGTAGTAGTAGTTACTTTTTATGCATAAATGCAAGGCCATATACTTACTTTATTGATTATGAATTATGCCAAGTTACATTTTGTCCTCATCAATTATGTGACATCAAAAGACTACTAGTACAAATATATTATATATAATACAGCTGAAGGTAGGTTGGGTGAGATATAAGTATAAAACCCTGCCACCAATGCTTGAGGTCTCATTTTAGGCTAGCATCAGCAGATCACTTCTAAAATTGGAATGATTTGGTATATCCAACTCTTTAGCTCTTGGATACACTTTTAACGACTACGTTTGTATGTAAAGGATTTTTTGGGGATGCTTACATTTTGAAAAGCTCCTCCTCATCCTCCTCTAGTGTCTTCACCTCCTGCTCAGGGAGGGAGACGATGGGCTCAAATTGGGGGTCATGGTTGGAGTCTTCTGCAGTGTCTGGATCATGTTCTTCTTGTGCGTCCTGTAAAGATAATCATCATCATCACGTGATCATGTACATAAAAGTCTGGGAACGTTGGTCGAAATAGAGGGCGTGTCATCTAAACGCTGGCAAATGGAGGGATTTAAGAGCTCATGCTTGTTAGTTTGGGCTTTTGTTATGGGAACCTGTTGAACATTGCTGCTGCTGAGCCAAGCAACTTCATGTGCGGAAAGATTTTGCGATTGCAAATGCACAACAAGCATACACTTGAAAAAACGAAAAAAAAAATGTATAGCATGGTATGGAAATACATTTAGAAAACTATATTGGTTTAGTTGGTTTCTGTCTTTATGGGCGAGATCAGTTTAATGTATCCGTTTAATAATTGCACTTGCAGTGAATTTAGAGAAATTGTGTTATCTTTGAGTTAACTGGAAACAAAAGGGTGGGCTTTGAGTTTCCCCAAATACTTATGAATCCGCTAACGTTAGAGCAACGAGTAGATGTAAATATGTCGCTAGTTTGCTACCTACAATTGCGTATTCGGGCAATCACGATCTAGATAAGCCCACGGGATGTACCAGGATGGTTATTTGTCTAAAATAAAAAGGTTCCTGCAAACTTGCGACGGATTATTTCAACTTCAGTGGCATACTAGCAAAATGCCATTGGGCCCCTCACGGCTAGCATTAGCCATCTAGTAGCAAGTGTTGCAATTCAGTTCAACTAAGCGAGCCTGCCTATGACAACCATTTCTTAGCCATATTTGTCAAGATCGTCATATTCACTTCAGCTATACTGAAATGCCACTTAGGTTGCTGGCACATCTCTCTTCATTCTTAGCTCACCATGACTGAATGCATTTGAGGAAAGTAGCCAGTTAAGCTAGCGTTAGCAATCCATGTAGCAACTACTAACAGGGTGGGGAGACAAAGGCAAAGCACCTGGCAAGCGTTTACTTCTGCATTACTTCGATTAAATGCTAATACCATAGCATGGATAGAATCGACTCAGTCGATCATCTCATTAATGTTACGCCTTTCGACGTTTAACGGGAGATGGTAACTCTTCAATGGCTATTGCAAGCATGCAGTCTACCGTGTTCATTTATAAGATGCCCAACTCTATAACGGGCGGCAAACCTCTCAACAGACTGCATTAATGCACGTAACGATAATATATACATCTTTGAAATACGATGTCCTGCTTGAAATCGTTCCACATGATTCAATTTATGTTGTTTATTACGACACGGCAAATCTTTGCCGGCATTTTTGGTTGTAGCCTCCCTTTCAAACTTTGACGAACGAGGCTAAACACACCTTTGTCCATAAAAAATGCTAATGTATATATTGCCATAACACTTAACACTATCTAGGAGACGCAAACTCACCTTGGGATCTGCCATATTAATGTAGATGTTTGTCGATTATGGATTAAGTTAGATAGACTCGGTGCTTACGTCGCCGTCGAGTCCTGTGTTCCTTCCTGCTGTCGGTTTCGCGCGCCGAATTTCCTATGCTTGCCCGCGCCCACATTCCGGCAGGAGATTAGTTTAGTCAATAATAGTTTATATTAAATAAAATGTATATGAAGTAATACATATTCGATATTAAAAACAACAATAATATTTAAAACAAAATCTGGATGATGGATTCTAAACATGTCTTTATCGATCTTATTTATGAACATTATTTGCTGATTTATGTAAATATATGAACTTGTGGTAAGTAAAAAATAATGCCAGCAGAATTGTGTAGTCGCAGGTTTTTTTATTTCTAAATACATAATAATTAATTATTGGTGTCCTGTTTGTTATTTCATGTTTGTGTTTTGATTTTATTATGATATATGTTTCTATGTCTTTTACAAGTGTTGCAATATAATCAACGCCACGATTGTTTATTTTATTGAACTATTACAACATTTGTGACAAAGATTATACAACTGTATCTCTTTATTTATTTATTCTCTTTATTTGCGACAACGGCAACAAAGGGGAGTGGTTACAGAAGATAGATCCACGTCTGCGTCAGAGTCCACTGCTGCACGTGGATAAAGTAACATGGCAGCGCCCTGTGGTCGCTATTGAAAAGGTAGGCAACATTTATAAATCAAACCATTTCTGCAGAAGGCTTGCATGCCTTCTCACGTGAAATCCGTCTGTTGAGACCATTTGAATAGTTTGTGTTAACTACAGACACTTTAGCCAGAACTTGTCTAGTAGTTATTGGGCTTAGCCTACTGTTAAGATAAATTACATAAATATAGGTACTTACCTCTATTTCTAGACCATAGCTGACCAATAAAAATGCTGTTGCACTCCTGTAACTATAAATTAAATAATACTTCGTAAAAAGGTGTCCCTGCTATTTTCCTCCGAAGATTTTTGGCTCTTGTTTCTATGCATTTGATATAACGTTAGGGATGGGAATCATTGTAACTTTCCAACGTTATCATTTGGTTAATACGTCCCGAACTCATTAATTCCGTCGCTGTTATTTATAGTTGGCAATGTCATATACGAGATATGATGGTGGTATATTTGTTTTATATATCTCGCTTATGGCAACACAGATCACTTCGGATGAAATATTCTGATGTAATTGCCACCACCCCTAAATCTAAAAACGTAGTTATACGGTTGAAAATCAGTTAAGATACACATCAGAACTGAGGCTAACTGGCTACTCTGCCCTTTACAGATCCAAATAGCGGTTGTTGATAGAACCTAGGGCTGCAGGATATATCGGCTATGTACGATATATCGATATAATTTCCAAGGGGATACAAGATTTGACAATATCGTTTATATCGATATGCGTTAAAATGGTCCGTTTCCCGCTCAAGCGTCTACAGCGCTTGCCTTGGAGACTGTGAGCGCGACCCCTCCCCCTCTGTGTGCAAAGACACCTCATTCCCACCCCCGCCGCCCCCTCACAACACAACAAGCATGGATGATACCCGGAAAGAAAACGAGACGGCGGCGGGAGACGAAATTGTTTCAAAGAGGAGAAACAACGGCTCTATAATGTCGAAATAGTTTGGGTTTAAAAAAAACAGATGAGCAGCAGCTGCAGGTCATCTGTAGAGTGTAGCAAAACCGTTGCGACTAAAAGTGGAAGCACGACAAATCTGTTCCACCATTTACAGCAGCGGCACAAAGTGCAGTATGAGGAATGCGTAAAACTCCGTGGCTGTGCTGCTGCATCACCGGCCGCGACAGCTTCTTCTGCCCCGAAACCAGGGCCGGCGATCGGCAAATGTGTTGGGGGCGCCCTCTGGTGACGCTCTTAATTAATTAATTAAAATATACGAAACAAGCGAAATGAAACCAACATGTTCCCAAATGGAACGGAGAAGGGAGGGGGCGGGGGATTAAAGTTACGGCGCACTGAAACCCTCACCGTAGTACGCAGGACAATGCGACGAAGCCAATGCTCTTAATGGTAGCTAATGTGTGTAACCTACAGCTTTATATTGTTTTGCATAGGTGATTATTTTGTGAAGAAGGTGAAAAACATCCCTTTTTATTTTTTACATGTTCATTGAATTCTGTTGAAAATAACGATACAAAATCACATGTTGCAGTCATATGGACCTATGTTTTAATATAAGTGCTTGCAACATCTCACATGTGGTTTTTGACTTGCATAAAAAACATCTAACCCACTCTATAGAAAATATCGAGATATATATCGTATATCGCCATTCAGCCAAAAAATATCGGGATATCATATTTTGCCCATATCGTGCAGCCCTAGAACCCCATGGTTGAGCCACCACCAGCAGCACCAAAAATCATGGAACCATCTGATGACCCCACAGAAGACTCCGCGACCACCATCGAAAACCCAGTGACCAAACAAGCAGAGGTTGGCAAGTCTGACTCAGAACCCAGCTTGTACAACTACATCAAAGATGAGCTCTTCACCTCCGAGATCTACAAGGTGGAGATCCAGAACCTGCCTAAGTTTGTGGGCTTCAACGACCTCAAGAAGTTCCTGTCAAGGCACGGCCTCAGCCCGCACAAGATCAAGCTGTTTGGCAGGCAGACGTTTGCCTTCGTCACCTTCATGAACGAGGAGGAGCGCGACAAGGCCATGAAGATGGTCCACGGCATGCTCTGGAAGGGCCAGGTGCTCAGTGTCCGACTGGCCAAGCCCAAGGCCGACCCCATCCAAAGGAAGAGGAAGCAGCAACAGGAGGAGGGCGATGGAGAGGAGGGCGGGCAGAGCTCCAGAGGTGGACCAGCCGCCAAGAGACAGGACGTGGAGGAGGACAGCGAGCCCTTCAGTGTCCAGATAGCCAACGTGGTGACTCCTTTGTGGAAGGTGCCCTATGAGGAGCAGCTGCGGCGCAAACAGCAGGAGGTGGAGGGCGTTCTGCAGAGGCTGGCCAAGTAAGAGCTGCTGAGTGGTAGCTTGAGAGACTAGCGCTACAAGGGTGCACTCGATATTGTCCCAGTTTTAAAAGTTCTTGGTTTGATTGCCAATGACTTTGCATCCTTGAGCAAGCAGTTTACACAATGCCTGCTTTTGTTTTTGTTACGGTCATGGAAGATCATTTAAAGTACCTGACGTAAGCCATGTTGTTTAATCGTGGTTATAGAAATTGTAAACTAACTTTTAGCATTGGACGATTCAGGAGCTTAACTAGAATTTTAATGAGGTGTCAGACTTCTTCTTGCGTTATGGCTCCTGATGACATCGGGTTAACTTTGCTCTCGTTTCTTTTAGAGAGATCGGCAACACCAACAAAGCCATGGCGCCCTGGCTTTTTGCTCAGAAAGGAAAATATAACAACATGTGTTGCCCACTGGAAGACATTCAACCATCTCCTTCACTGGTACGTTCACTACCCTGAGCACCAAGTCATTTAGGCATCTTGGATCATTTTTATTATAAGATCGTGGAGTAGTGGTTAAAGGGTTTCCCTCCCAGAAAAACATTTCTGGGCTCAAATCCCACTGTATGCTGTCTACCAATGGGCAACCTGACTAAAGTATGGATTACAATTATGGAAATTATAATTTTTAATTGTTTCTGAACGTTTTCTGTCTGCTATAAATGTTATTTAATTTTTTACATGGCGTTGATGAATACTCTATTCTGAACCCTTCAATCACGGCATTCATCACTATTTCCAAATATATATATTTTTTAGCGGCAGCATACATTTAGATTTAAAATACATAAAACACATTTCCTTTTGACATCGTTTCAAACGATGGAAATCTTTAGTAAGTATCCGTGTAATAAGTGGGATAACGTACAATGAGCCGGTCATTACACCTCTTCAGGGTGACGCAGTACACCAACACGAGGCGGAGGGGTCGGTCACGGTTCATTCTCGCAATGATGACCGCCATTGCTCCACTACTACAGCGACGCAGCGTACCACTACACTACAGCATACTGTTGTAGTATAATCCCTTGCATATTTATGTTTATTTCCGCTATGAATCCTTCTTCATCTCAAGCCCCACATAAATCCCATCCAAAGCCGTGTTCTGCTTTCTGTGCGCTTGCAGACGGAATACAGAAACAAGTGCGAGTTCCTGATCTCAATGGGCGCAGAGGCGAGGACAAGACCGTCGGGTTCCGCCTGGGGAAGTACAAAGGGGGGCTCCTTGCGCCGTGGTGGGGCCAGCCGAGACCCACCCACGTCTCTGCCGAGGCCAAGAGAGTGGTTGCTGCCTTCCAGAAGTTCATCAGGTAGGCCATGGTTTACGCCGCAATGTTGTCCTCTATCAATAAAATACGATCAGTAATGGATTAATCCAAGATGGGAAATTTTGGTGTCACCGCAGAAGATTATGTGTTGTATGTAAATGTGACGTGCGATGTGCCTGTCCCTGGTATGTTATATGTGCTGCAGAACAGGAAACCTGCTGGTAATCAGTTTATTTTACTGGGACAGGCCCGTTTTATATTGTAACTTGTTACTTCTTATACTTTCCTGTATAATAAATAAAAAGAAAGAAGAAGAAAAGAAGAAGGTACAGTTATAACATTAAAACGCGTAGTGGTATGAGAATATGCATAAATCTATAATAATGGATGTTGATGAGTAGTAGAAAGCTAAAAGTAAACCATAGCGAGTAGTAAACATTATTGTCCGCACATGCTACATTCTACACATGGTGTGTTCTGGACGGGCAGTAGGTCATCACTAGACCTACTGCCCGTTATGTTCAGACTTGAATGCAAATCTTTTGAAAAAATATGAGTACGAACGTACGTTTTGATGCGTGATACGTTTTCCCGCACATGGACCACGAGTACTCTACGTACAGTCCTGAGACGTACGACGGCCACTGGAAGCAGCTCACAGTGCGCACCAGCAGGACCAAGCAGGCTAGGCCATGAATCTACTTCAACCCACAGGTGCTCAAACTACAACTTTTTGGTTTAGAAACCCAAATGCAAAACCATCAATTTAAATATGAGAGTTGTGGTGAGGTCTCGTCTTGTTCAGTTAGGCGTGGTTTCAAGTAAATGTGATGATCTTAACCAAAATGCCAAAAATATTGGCAGCTGTTTTTTTTTCTCGATCTCTCCCCTCTTTGTGGATTTCTACAGAAACTTGCAGAGGAGGAGCTGGACGCCCTTAAAAACTCATTGAAGAGTTCTTCACAGAAGGAGAGGGGGAGACAGCGGGGGTGACCTCCCTTTACTTTGTCAGAGAAGGTCAAAGGTCAGAAATGAACCACTGTACCAATATTATTACTGTATGAGTACTTGCCATTAAGTAAGTGTGTGTAAAGCAAGGAAGGAAGCTGGGACATTACTTGTTAAGAACATTGCCAGGCTTTGTGTGTTGTCCATTGCACTTTCTTACTACTTGGGATGCTTTTGTAGCAGTCTCCATCAGTGCACAAAGAATAATTTAACAGATTAATAATTAAACTAATTGCCTACCTGTGTCCATCAGATTTCCCACATAGGATTAAGATTCCCCCTTTTCAGATCTTCATCACACATTCACAGATCTAAAGAATAACATTACAACATTTTCATGATTAGTTTTATCAGCGTATTGACTTTCACAGGGCCGATGCCCTTTTATTAACATTTAAAGGGAAGCTCACAGTTGGGGGCGTTCAGTTCTCAGCATCCCAGCCTCCCATGACCCCTTCTCTGTCGAAAGGGACCGCCCCCAAAACCAGAGGACAGCCCCTGTGAGCTGGTGGACGGAGAGAGTTCCATCCAGGAAGAACTTCCTAGGGCTGAAGTTCGGATATCTCCTCAATCCTTCTTCCAGGTAGCTCGCCACACCAACAGACTTTCACGTACATGCATACCATCACGTGTGATGCAAGGTTGTGTAGCCAATGGGGGGCGGCTCCCAGCCGAAATATTCAGAGGTCAAACCCATTGTCATTCTACCGTAGGCACCCTGGACAATGAAGCCGTAACAGCTCCCCTGCTCATTAAAGGTTGTCATCCAGCGATTCTAGGCCGGGAAAATATGATCACATTCACTGATCTTTCCTCCCGACCGCTAGCTGCCCGCCACTAAGGCAGGCCATCAAAAAAACGCGTCTCTGTAGGCAGCCTATGCTCCGAGATCGTACACAAAAACAAATGGTACTACCAACCACGCAAAACCAAAATATAGTCTTCAAACCAATCACCGACGAGGGTTGGGTGTTCATGATCATTTTTACTGGCCGCACGAAACACGGAAGGGAGCGAGCTGGGAGAGCTGGCTCTGTTTGTTTTGGGACCTCGCTTCAAATACCAACAGAAGTGACGTTACTCAACATCGCTGATACCTTTTAATGATACCAAAGGTTTTGGTTGCTTTGTTTAAATCGACATGTAAATCAGTGAGAAATAAAGAAGAAAGAAAAAAGCCTTTAAAGTTGGGCCAGCCCGGCCAAGGGAGGGCTAGTGTGTAAGAGTGTGTGTGTGTGTGTTTGTGTGCCAGGTTAACACAGCAGGGGCAGAGGTGCTCTACTCAAAAGTGGGGGAGTGGGCACAGCTGGACCAGGACAGCACGGTGCTGGATGTCTGCTGCGGCACCGGGACCATCGGCCTATCCCTGGCAAAGGTACCCTTTAACGTTGTTCGTTAACACCAAACCATTGGACGGGTCATCTACATTTGACCGTGTACATTTGAATCATGTCTTTAACGTCTCCAGAGGGTCAAGAAGGTGATTGGTATCGAGATGTGCAAAGAGGCTGTGGAAGACGCTAAACACAACGCTAAGCTCAATGGTACGGACACTGGCTTGAAGACATTGCTTCAAATGTGGTTGAGGTTTACGCTATGGTTATTTGTGTTACAAGCCTTTGCTATACCTTATAACCACAAGGTTATTATTATTTATTTTTTTTGTAGTTATCCTTTTGCCAGAGCTGTATATTTTCATTGTTAACGACGCAGCATATTAAGCCTTCTTTAATTTAGCTCTAACATGAGGATTGTTTTTTGACTCCTGGATGATTGGTTTCTGTGGTTCTCTGTTTCTCAGGTCTGACCAATGTGGAGTTCCACTGTGGAAAGGCAGAGGACTTGTTCCCCAAAATCCTCAATGCTCTGGTGTCGCCCAACGTTACCGCCATCGTCGACCCGCCCAGAGCCGGCTTACGTATGTGGCATGAGTTGAACCCACTTAAACATATCTTTTCACCTAATGAGAAATGTTCCTTTCATTTTTAGTGGGTTATTTGAGTGGATGAAATTGTCACCTATTGGGTCAAGACTAGTAATGTTATTTTTTTCCTGAAGACTCTAAAGTTGTGCTGGCCATCCGGAGAGCCGAACACCTCAAGAGGCTGGTGTACGTGTCCTGCAATGCCAAGGCCGCCATGGCAAACTTCATTGAGTGAGTTTGACCCTCTCACGGTCCCAATCATAAAAAATAATATAAAACTGCTTGCATAAAAAGGGCTCTTACCCAATCTCAGAACTATCTGTAATCCAATAACATCCATTTTTGAGAACATTTCTACACGGATGCCATATAACCACTGCTTCTCCAGTCTGTGCAGAGCACCATCCAACCGGGTGCGCGGAGCACCTTTCAGGCCTGTGCGCTGCATGGCCGTGGACCTCTTCCCTCAGACCGTCCACATGGAGATGGTTCTGCTGCTGGAGAGGCTGGACTACAGCTCCCAGAACGCTGCAGACAAGCAGGAAGAGGCTGTGGCCAAGGCCCAATAGCATAAGTGGATGGCATCGACACGGCTTTCTAGATAACCAATGCACACTGCTAATACTGTAATCATACGGCTATAGATACTTGCAGGACACATACCTACTCTTCTTAATTCGTCTTTATTTTTTTGATGAAGAAATTTACGTTTGTTGGAAATGTTTTTTTATTTTAATTAAAAACAACCTGGTTTTGTCAAAAGGTGTTCGTTTGATTAATAAAAGACAGAACCACAAGTTAGTCAAGACAATTTATTTGCATATTGAATACCCCTATAGTCATAGCGCTCAAGTTGTAATCATTACTTCATTTAGGCAGCGACATATCAAGCAGACAATCTGGAGGTACAACTCCATCGCAACAAGTGTAAACTTCTTTCCACAAACACTTGGCAAGACAGAACAGAAGGGAGGAAAGCACACACATTCAAGCCATCTACTCCTACCAGCAAAGCCTTGTTCAAGAAATGTCGCTATGCCATTAACATTCAAGAAAATAAATGCACAAGCCAACTACTTAAACACAAATACAAAGCAGTTTTTCCAGTTTTCGCAAACCACTGGTAATATACTTAGTTTGCAACATGAAGTGTTTCTGTAAGAGACTATTTAAGCTTTGGTATGTACCGTTTATTTTGTGTAAAACTTATTTCTGTAGGAGGTAAGTTATCTAATTGTTTAGAAAAATCGTGAAAATCGGACTAGGATACGTGATCAACAGTCACAACATGACTATGGCAGATTGATGTGAGCATGATGGACCACCCATCTATCAAAAATATGCACATGCTTTAGGCATTTCTATTCTTTGTTGTAATATAGGCGTCACCAATAAAATTGGCTAAATAAATGCTTTATTTTTTAGGTCCAATTTACACATTCAGAGCCCTTCATGAAATGAGTCAACTAAGGCAACATGAAGCTTAATTCAACAGGGGCACAAAAAACAAATGTTCGCAAAGCAACAACCACATCGAGCTAAATGGTTCAAAAATACACGGCATTGGCTGTTTGCCATAAAAAGCTAAGCATGTTTAAATCTAACACCTAAAGAAAAACAAAAATGAACTCACCATGTGCATCTCCCCTTACAGTACTTTTTGGCCCTGTGCTTCGGTTTCTGCAATGCTAGTGTAAAGAGCAAGACACTAGCTTGACGGAGCAGCGTCAACGGCGCTCTGCTGATATGTTTCCAAAAGGCAACAAGTCTCGTAACAAAGAAAAACTCAATACTCCCATCCTGTTTGAATGCAGCACTTGTTGTCTTAACAGCATGTTTAGACGCCCTTTGAAAAGGCCAAGAGTGCATAAGCAGTTTGTTGAATAGGTCACGCCACAAAACGAAATCTCATGGTGGAACCCACTGCCTTACCTTCAGAAGAGCAACACAAAACAAAAACAAAGAAACATCCGTAGTGGCCTAAAATACTAAACACCAAGAATAAAAATACCAAACAAACACTTCATTAACTTTTTTCCTATTAAAAACACGTGGTAGAAGTATACAAGTGTGTAATGTGTCAATCCCTTTCAAAACATCTGGAGAACAAACAAGCCAGACACGGTAGATCGTGGCTTCCCGATCGGAAAACCACAAACAAAATGGTGCCGTTGAGGGGAGGACGCACAACATCGTTGCATCGTGTCCCATGATGTTTTGTCAAGTGCTGTTGGTGCCGTGCATCGAGAGGTAGAGGACACCTGCTCTAGGACCCTGGAAGTGACCCTTCACAGCGACCACATAGCCAACGAAAAACTAACAAACACACGGCAGGTGGGTACAAGCGGAGCGGCTACTCAGGTGCGTTGCGGTATTGCCATTGTGTCTCCGGGGCGTGGTCTAAGACGGTGAAGGATGGTGTGTGTATGTGTGGATGTTTGTGTTACAGTGTCGGGCTTCAGTGCTTGCTGGACTTAGACGTCCACCGTGCAGAGGGGCTGGCTGCCTGGCTGGGCGGACTCCATGATAGTCATCTTGGGCTTCTTCCTGGTCTCCTCCTGAAAAGACAAGCACATTGAGTCATTATAACCAGTACGTTTTTGGAAAGCGATAGAAATAGAAAATACGACACGAGTTCAATACGGGTGTGCCACCTTGGAGATTGAGTGGTTCACCAAATTGAATGTGAAATAAAAATCCCCATGATGATGTTTAATATGACCTCCAGACGGCAAGTCATACAGTTCTTCTGTAATTGAGAGATGTCGTTTCCTACCCTCTCCTTGGCCAGCTTCGTCATTTCTTCTTGCAGTTTGTTGAGGATGTGAAGGTTTGGCTTGTTTTTTCTGGCATACTGCTGGAGCTCAATCACACTCTTGTCCGAATTCTCCTGGAAGGGATTAAACATGTGGATTCAGAACACAAATCAGGGTAGTCATTAAAAGAAAATTAGGACATTGTGGACTTTAAATGGCACGGAGACAGGTTAAAAATAGCTTTTTGTTAAGGAAGCGTGTGATGCGTCCATACCTTCTTCACCATCTTGTTGCTCTCCCGGCCGTACATGCGGAGTAGGGAGCCCCAGTTCTTCACGTGGGGGTGCAGCATCTGGAGGATCTTCTGGGACGCCAGCTGCTTGCCCACACGCTTGTTCTTACCTGCAGGAAGGGCCCACAACAAGTGCACACTTTAGAGACACTTTTGCACATTATAGATACGGTTTATAACGACGGATACTCAATGAGCCCCAGAGCCCAAAGGTAGTATTAAAAACGGCTTGCTTTGTCTGAGTAATAATAATAATTAAAAAAAACAAAAACAAATCCAATATTGGTTTCATCATTACGGATGAGCGAGTGAGTGTGAGCGTGTGTGCGTGTGTACTCACACCAGCCACGCACGGTGTGCTTCCCACAGGTCATCACATACTCGCTCTTCTGGTTCTTCCCGGGGATCACCTCAAACTTGATGCTGGTGTCCCCCATCCCGTGGTTTCTGTTGCAACAAGACGACAATTCAACCGATGTCCAATGCAACAATAAAAAGAAAATCTGCCTCTCCACCAACAAACAATATGTGACTTCTTTTATTTATTTTATCTAATCTTATTGCATCTTGAGCACACAGTTTTGCGAACATGGATTATGATCACTTTCTTGATCACTTTAAAAGCATATAAAACACAACCTAAAAACATACCTTTTAAGGCACTCGTGTAGAATCTGATACGGGGAGAGGAGTCCTGCTTTGTTGGTCAGCTCGTACCCGCGAGTCTTCAATACTAATATGATTAAAATACTGTGGGGAACAAAACATAGCACTCCTTTAACATCAACCGCAGAGGAATGGAATGAGAGAGCAAGCCAGGTCAAAGTTAGAAAAACAGAGCAAAAGAAAACGAGAAAGTGTCTAGTTCTGAGGCAACTGCCCTGGTGATCATAGTGACTATAACATTACTATCTAGCATCATTCAGCAGACATTTATATCTAAATGGACTTATAGTGAATGTCACTAAGTAGACGGGACCTTCCGGTAGAATGCAGACATTGGCGTTTGAACCCAGTACCCTTTGGCTGGAAATCAATGCTATAGCTCAACGTGATCTAAGTTGACCGTCATTCAGAACCAAGATGACCCTACCTCCAGCTCATCCCCCTCGACAGGCTTCTCCTCCGAGGTCTGTTTCACAAAGTCTGGGATGAGGATTTCCAGTGTGGCTCGAGCTGCAATGGCCCAGGAACCAGTTAATAAATAGCAAATAACCTCAATGGACATTCGATTCAATGATTCGCATCATCTTTGAAAAAGTTTCTATGCATAGGCGTGGATCCATGGTGTAGTAACTGGTCGCCATTAGACAATGGCTGGAGAAAAGTGTGTGAGAATATACATAAGAAACTCTATTTAAGATAATTATATGATCAGAATTACATTGGTATGCGTAATCGACGTGCGCCATGTACTGGCCCCACCACGCCATAATTCACAATGGAACCCACCAGCTTTATTCTTGGCAAGTTTTTTACTGCTTGCAGTTCCGGTGCCGTAGGTCACTCCATCGATGATGACCGACGCGCCGAAGGGTTCACTTGGGTTCTCTGTGAGTCACACATGACAACAGTCAAAACATGTATGAAGCAAAATGCAATGGGTTTACATTAAAAGGTTAATGTTTACTTTATGAAAGTCTGAAAGTCATTAGGGCTACTTGTTGGCATCTACCCTTATTAACACAAGAAGCCTGTGTGTGTCTGTAGAGGTGTGCGACGTGTAGGAGTGCGCGTGTGTGCTCTGAGCAGACTTACCACATTCAAAGAAGTTGTAAACGGGTCGGACCTTGAGGACACGCTGCATGTACTCGTGGAGAATGCAGACCTCCGATTTACCATTGGGGTTGATCACAAACTCTGAAGGAACCAGGAAATCATTCAACCAGAAAGACAAAGAGAAAGAATAGTGTTAACATGGTGAATGGACCAGCCTATGCAGACCGTGTTAGAGGAAGACATGATGCATGTCGCAGAACAAACCAGCACCTGCCTTTCAGAAAAAGCAAGTAGTTGATGTACTCTTGACTTTTATGTAGCAGACACAAAAAGTTCCAGACTGGAGAGAACAGCAAAGAACAGAGTATTGTCTGCATGTTCAGTGAGCATTAAAACATTATAAGAAATATGTCTTATTATGTTTTATCTGGTTTACCCATTCAAGATAATTCTGAAACAGCTGTTTTGACACACATCTTTCTCTGGGTTGCAATGGTTTGTCATTTTCAAAAGACGAGATGAATGGTGAGAACCCCTCCGGGCATGGTACCTTTCTTGGTGGGCGTGTCCTGTACGGACAGCGTGATTAACTTCTGGTTGGCGGGGAGGATGGGCCTCTCCGACTCTGCCTGCTTGCGCTTCATGTCCCGGTTGAACTGTCGCCGCTCGGCCCAGGTGCGGAACTTCTTCACGGTCACCTGCTCGAAGTCGAAGCACTTCCCCAGGTAAACGCGGAAGTCCTCCAGACCTGCGACCATGAGGGTCACGGAAAAAAACAAGCCGGCCGTTAATTCAACGTCAAAAGCGGTTTTATTTGAAAAAAGAGCAGACGTCGTACTACCCTGGTCAGTCCCCCGTTATCTTCTAAACCCTGTGTCAATTGAAACCAAAATGACAGCAGGCTATAGTCTCATGCTAACGTTAGCAGGAACTACTCCACAGCAGAATCCTCACAGAACACTCATTCATTCACGAGTAAAGAGGGGAAGGGGTTGTACCTATCGACTCGTCCTTGCACACCTCCACCTTGGCCGTGACCTGCCCCAGGGCGCCCTGGCCTCCCTCAAACATCGGGAACCCCTTGGGGCGTGGGAAGGCGATGGGGACAACCTTGACCTGTTCTCCTTCCTCCTCCTGCTGCTGATCCGGAGCCGTGTCCTCCTGGGCTGTTGAGTCCGGCTCCTCCATAGCCTCGACGCCGCCACCGTTGTTAACGACGACAGCAGCGTCATCCGTGGCCTCGTCGGTGGTCATGGCGGGGGACACCTCTGCGTTGGAGGACACCTCTGCGTTGGAGGACACCTCTGCGTTGGAGGACACCTTTTCGTTGGAGGACACCTCTGCGACGGGGGACACCTCTGCGATGGGGGACACCTCTGCATCATGCGTCACATTGCCATTGAGCTCCTTCTCCTCATGTATTTTCATCTTCTTGTAGTGCAGACAGGGGATGCTGCTGGTCGGGGGGTCGTGTTTCTGCACCACCGGGGGGAGAAGGATTAGAGGGGATCGTGAATGGGGGCAAATGGGACCTTCATTACAATGCGTAGGGAGAGCATCGAAGCATCCCTAGTCAAGAGAACCACATCAGTACTAGTTACAAAAGGTGGTCAGGATGAAGTGGTAGCAATCAAGAGGTTTAAGACGTTTTTTATAATCCATGCCTATGTACTTTACCCTCGTTTACTAAAGGTAAGTGTCCTTATGTTTCATGAAAGGCCCACATACTTAAAAGTTCATAATACTATATCACTAATACTTGGTTTTTAAAACGTGACACATTCTCTGCGTTTTTAAAAATGTATCCATGGAGACCTGCATAGGAAGTAGTCGTGACGTCCCCCGTCCACCTTACCCGGATGCTGCCAGTGCCTAGGAAGTAAGGCCGGGACCACGTGACCACCCTGGTCTCCCGGTGCAGGTACACTGGAATGCCCGAGTTGTGGAATGTCATGATCCACCCGTCCGGAAGGGGCTCGGTGGGAGGTCGCCCCCGACCTGAGAGGGGGGGTGGCGGAGAACACACGCATTACAACCAGTCTATGGTGCTTCTGTGACGGACAGGGGACCACAACTCTGAATCAAAAAAATGGGTTGATTCAGGTTATGCAAAGATAAACAGCCACACTGCCTTGATCGTGTGCGTACACACAATGTGCGTACAATGTGCATACACAACAGGCCAAATAAACGTATTATAGGAGGACCCACTCCGTGGTTCGGTTAAAATGTACCAAACATAAGAGATAAAAGAAAACATCCTTACCATTTGAGTCCCCGAGACCACAACTTGGGAGAATTTCAATAGTATCACGTTAAAACCATTTATAAAAGCACTACAACACAAATCTATACCGTTTTATTTTTTTTTACCTCTCTCTTAAACTCTTTAGCACTTTGAGATTTCTGAATGTAAAGTGCGCTACAAATTAAATATATTATTATTATTATTATTATAACTTCACTATGGGTGGAGTTCATCATGGCAGCATGGAACTAAATGCGAAGATAGTGGTGCTTTTCCAGAGATTCCTGGAGAACCCAGAGCCCAGCCTCCACTCACTCTTGAGCACGGTCTTGATTTTGGTCATCATGGGCTGGACGCCGCCCTCCTCGCCGTCCGAGGCATGGTCGCTGTCCCCGGCAAACTTGTCCTCGGCTAGGCGCCTCTTCTTGGCCACGGGCAGGCCCTCCTCCAGCAGAGCATCCACGTCCTGGTCAAACTCCTCCTGAAAGAGAGTGAGGTTAGGGGAAGGGGTAACACCAGGGGGGAGCGCTTCCACACACACACACACACACACATAACGACAATGAGAAAAAACTCAAGGCATTTTTGTAATTGATCAAAATGAAAGGTGAAACAACAGATTAACTTCGCTTCCTAGTGTAAATGACCACAAGAAGCAACACTATAGATGGACACAAGGGGAGAAATTCAATGTATGATGAATATTCGAAAAACCTGTTTATAACGATGTTATAACTTCACACACCCCCACCCACCAATCCACCCACACCGCATTGCAAAAATATATTTGTAAAAAAAAAAAGGAACCGACATGAAATCAATATCACCACAATAACCAGAAAACAAATGTGTCCTGTTCAAAAGGCAACAGCAACATGATTCATGGATGAAGTCAGTAGTCACACATTTAAAGTCATTAAAATCAAAGTCAGGAGTAAGGAGTAATGATATAAAGAGAATAGTGACACATTTCACTGTAATCATATTTACAACCAAACATACTGGTGTAAAACCGTGTTCAACGTTCAGAGAGGCACTGTGTAACTCTCATGGTGCAAGCTATATAGCTTTAATATCAAGGGTTGGTTTCAAAGCTGTTATAACAGATTATCTAGATTATCAAAGAAGAAACTCTGTAGTCTGGCAACAAGGGACTAGCTCAGACAAAATGCAATACCAACACAAGCAAAACAGGCGAGGGCACAAACCTCGTAGGAGTAGCCAAGGGCCTCTTGTTCGCCCCGGTCCTGCTGAGCTATGACATCAGACGTGAAGCCCATATCTTCACGCTCGTCCGGGTCCAGGAAGTTGTCGCAGAAGTCGTCCAGTTCGTCGAGAACCGCAAACTCTACCTTGTTCTCCTGGTCTAACTCGGCTTCATCATCTTGTCGCCCATTCCCTAAACTTGCCTCACTTGAGTCATGCAACTCACCATTCATGGGGCAGGAGCCAGGTGTCTCCAGGCCTGTGAATAGCACCTTCCTGTCCTTGCTAGTACTGTTACTACTGCTAGTGCTGCTGCTGTTATTGCTCTCCGTGAAGCTCACCCTGATCTTAACATCTCGGAGCAGCTTGAGGTCGGGAAGGAAGTTGGTGACTGGCGGCGCGTGCCTAGCTGTTCTGGGGCATGTGCTGCCGCTGGCGCTGGCCTCATCTGAGAGCTGGCTACAAAAAGTAAGAGAGCCTTTGGACAGAAGTTGCAGCTGATGTGGTTGTTGATGAGGGCATTTGTCTTCCCCGGGCCCTGCTGGGGTGTGTGTGTATCCATCACCACCAGAGCTAACGTCCATTACGTCTGCGTCACTGGACGTTTGCAGGGGAGGTGGTGGAGGGGCTCTATCCTCGTCAGGGAGGGCAGGTGGCTCCAAGGGGAGGGGGGGTAAAATATCATCTATCTCCATTTCTTTCTGAGTTAGAACCTACAGTTTACGACCAAAAAGCAGATTGTTTCTTAATCGGGCTGACTTGGGAGGCTGGTTTACACTAGATTGGTTTCAGAACACATGCAGAGACGTCCCTGTATAGACCGGTGTTGAATATGCTAAGCTGACTACATTGTTCTTTTCATTAATGTAGACAGCTTTCAGAATCACTGTCTCAATTATTGGAAATCACAATGCATTCGGCTTAATGTTGGGGTCTAGCAGGCACTGATCATCCTCCAATGCTGAGAGCTAGAAAAGAGAATACAATTTAAATCAATTCAAAAACAGCGGCCCCCATGCAAAACGACACACAAATTGGACGGAATGTATGGCCGTGCGTGGTCGTACAGATGGGATGGTAGATATGCTTGAGCAAAAGGTTAGTAGTTATTAGGCTAAATGTGGCCAACACACAGGCCCCATTAATACTCACAATAATTAACCGTAACAGTTACCTCTATGAAATAAAATAACACGATAAATTAACCAGTCCAATTCTCACCAAAATTGTATCCAATTGTCGAGGATTCACTTTACTTTCTAACTAACTTAAATACATTTATAAAATCATTTTATTCTAGAGGCATCGCCATTCTGCTTTACGACGAGCTCCGCCATCTTGCAGTTGTGCTACTAACGCAAACCGAAACGGGAGACCCACCCTCGCGCCGGATCTTCGATACCTGATTGGTCGACGTTTGTCTGTTTTGTTGAATGGAACGTATTAGCAGAGAAGGAAATTGCCGGCAGGAAATACAGCTGTAGAGATCGAGCCAATCACATACTACGTTCGGCCAATGAGAGGCGTGTGGTTTTGAGTGCAATGCAGCGCATTTCCAAAGGGTGGCAGTTTCGCCATTAGGAACCATGTTTATGGATATGATTATTACACTGTATATCCCTGGATTGGTCACGGTATTTTGCCCATACATCCAATGTCCACATCTTTAGATTCACATAATTATAGCTTACACAAATCGAAATCTTTATGATCTATATCTATAATAGGCCTAATAGTAATCTATACATTCTCAACAATCCAAACATAGGTAACAATCATTGTGAAATAAAACCGTTTTAATACTTCGTGTTTGAATAAACACGCCAACCAGGAGACTGCATGCAAATGCATTTCTGCACGCAAATTGATTCCCAAGTAAGTGCACACGTCATCAGCAAAAAGTAAGTGCACAGGATATACGCCCAAAAATCCTGTAATATGCCCCCAATAGACACGGCTCTGAGGGACCTACCACCTCGGTTTAGAAACTAGGTTACATCAGGCTCCATAATCTTTACTCTCAATATATGCTCTTATTTTTCTTAGATAACCACTTATTTTAAGATTGTCCTAAAACATTGTATTCTAGACCGTATTTTGGATTTTTCATTAGGGTCCGAGCAGCGAAGCTGCTTGGCCCCTATTGTTTCTGTAACGTTTTTTTTCCCTCAAATTCTGTAAAAGTCCTACTGCAGCCTATACCGTAGGTCGAAAACTCTTGAAATGTTCAGGTATGGTTACCAATAACCCCCTCTACCCATGAACCCCAATTTGTGGTACTGCACCCAAAGGTGGCGCTATTGTAAAAAAGATCATGAATTAGGCTTATTTCTCCTCACCAGATTGACCTGGACTCAAAATTCTCTCAGGATATTAATCTCTAGAATCAGACGCATTATAAATGCGTCTACAAAAATAATCAAAAATTCACCAAAATCGCCACATAAAATCTTTAGTCAAAGCCTCACAAAAATCATCGAACTGAATTTTTTTACTTGATTCCATTTGAGAAATATTGGCCAATTAAGTTGGAGCAATTAGCCCATCTTTCTTATATGACCATTTTGTTATTGTATAACTACCATACAGCTATTATTAGGTGGATACCAATACCCCCCACTAAACCCAAATTGTGGTACTGCACCCAAAGGTGGCGCTATTTAAAAAAAACTCCTTACTCTCCTTACGAGATTGACCTGGACTCAAAATCCTTCCATCATATTAATCTCTAAAATCAGATGCTTCTTTTTCACCCTATTGTTCTGCTCTAAAAATGTTTACTTTTCCCACTATTTCATATTAAAGCTAAACATGATAAAAAGAATCACAGGCTACAAAAATAATCAAAAATTCACCAGAATTTCAAAGATTTTTCAGGTATTTGCTTTTAAGAAAGCCCTTAATTCATTTGAGAAATGTTGTTTGGAGTTCTCTGGATTTTGTGTGCTTATAAATAGATATTTTGATCATATGAATGAGGCTCCATTTCAGGTTTGTCAGTGGCTCAATGGGATAATGACTTGAACTGGTGATCCTTAGTTTGAGAGTTCGAATCCCGATTAGACAATGCTGAACATGACAATCGGCCATTGGTCTGCAGGCCAGTCACTTGAAAGGCGACGCACGGTATGGCATTAAGGGGAACATCAACATCTTTCCTTCATAATTATATGTCATATTTATATATCTTCCATTAGTGTGTTCTTGACTTTTCATTTTGCTCAGACTTGGTAAATCACCGCTTGCGGTTATATTTAGCATTAATTTTGTACTTAATAATTTTAGCCAGTCGGTTCTGTAGCTGTTCTTAGCAGATGTCATCAGAAGAGGAAGATGAGTTTGGCCAGGTCATAAATAAAGAGTTTCAGATCCAATTCTGAAACTGATCAGTCCCTCCATGTATTTTCTTGTCCAAGTCTACATATTTTGATGGAACCTCGTCTAGTTTCAACACCCTCCCTGTTTGAGAGCTGCATTCTGTTTAAAGGAAGACATGGAAACACAATTCAGAATTTATTCTAAACTTCAATTACATGTTAGGTGTTTCAAGGGTACCAGAGTTTAGTTGCCTTCAACTCTGATTTCAGATTATCTTTAGGAGAATCACAGGTCCCATTCCTTCTACACAAAACCCAGACACCAAGGATGCTTCTTCAGAAAATCCTCTCAGTATTACACGTGGCAAGCAAGTCAACTGATAAATTGATGAAGGAAGGTATAAAACTCATACACAATTTTGGGATTCCGATATGAGCTATAACATTAATTTATCAAAGCCAACTTCATTCCTGAAGATTCAGTTTGATACATTTATTTTTACAAAATAGGCTCCACTGGTGAAACATTATTGTATTATACCAAAAGCAGCTACAATCAACAGTACTGGTAAAACAGTAATTAATAAAAGTAGCATGCAGAGTGCAGACTCAAATGAGTTACCCTTAAATAAGGATGCAATGCAATTGTAGCCTGAAAGGTATTGCAATGTGTGTAGATAGCATATTAATGCAAACATTAGCTGCTAATATGCTATCCTAGTGCTGTGCCAGGCAAAGAAGTAAAGTTTAACAAATTACGTTTGGCATGAATACTGCTACCTGTTGGTAATTCAAATCCATAAATAAAATCATGGGATTATTGAGACAATGTTTTTCATTGTGTTCTTTATGTGTGCATTGTTTAGAGATTAAATCATAGAGTAATAAAAACCGAGGTACGGTCTAGTTGCATGAAGACAATGTTTAACATAATTGAAGTTTAAAGCAGTCATGAAAGAATCATGACATTGTCACATGAGGTGGTCTAGTTGACCAATGACGATCTGAAAGCATAACACATCTGCATTGGATAACAATGTCAACATAAAAACACCAACAATTATATTTTGCCCATATGGACGAAAATTACATTTCCCTACATCTTTGGCAATGTTTCAATCCACAGAAATAATCAATGATCAAATCAACCAATCAACAGCCTCCCCCCTTCCTTATCCCAACAACATTAATCTATTCCAAGTACCATCATTCAACAAGTCCAAAATCAAAACCCATATTAATAGTGCAACAATAAGCAAAGTAATTCTTTCACAGCTTTTAAAAATCCAAACAAAAAAGACCCCTGAAAGCATTCCCGAGTCAAGTAGCGGCAGGAACAGTGGGACTATGGAGGAAGTGGTGGTGGTGGTGGGGAGAGGCAACGCTCTAAGGCAGAGTCTGGCGGGTGGCGAGGGAGCGTCTGACCGCGCGGCGCGGTGGTCACGCCTGCAGCTGGAACTGGAAGCTCTGGTTGCTCCACTGGCTGGTGTCGCAGTTGAGCATGGTGCGTTCCACGAAGGTCACGGCCCCTGCAGTGTCTATCAGGACCACCGTGTTGGTCCTGGGAGAGAGAGGGAGAAGCAGAGGGGGACAGAGAATAATATAAACTGTTAACCTGACTACGTCCCCAAACCGTTAACCTTTACTGGTTCAACTGGAGTGCTAGCATTAAGTAAAAAAGTGAGCCTACCCGCCAGCATTTCAGAGCGTGAGCCAAGTGTAACATTCTTCTTTCCCTACAGAACTCCACAAACATCCTCATAACGTGTCTTCCACTGTGTGAGGCCACGTGAGGCCTCCTTGGAGATCGTGACCTGCACTGTGTACTTACAGAGGTGAAATAAGACTCCGGTCCTGCAACAATATGATAACCAAAAAGGGGGCAAATAGAAAGAGAGGCGGAGGAGCAAAGGCAACCATGGAGAGGGGTATAGCTGGAGGACACTGACCTTGTGCCGTAATGAGGAGTGCGAACACACACCGATGAGAGGGCCGGCAGTATCCCTTTATCGAAGCCCTGACCCTGTCTCTGTATGGCTGGGTCTGTGGTCCTTTAGGGCAGAGACAGATACAACGATTATACCAATGCATAATGCCCACACAATCAAAATACAAGCCAAAAAGGCCTGGAAGTAGATACCGCCTTGGTTCTTTTGAAAAAAAGAAAGGCATGTCTTTAAAAGTTGTACGCAAAGGGGTGCTTGCAGGGCAGAAGGCTCAGGTGTTCCATTGGTAGCAGTGAGCAAGAGGCCTAGAGACCTACCTGCTCCCTATTGATCTGAATGCAGTCACTTTGGATAAATGTGTCTACAGTTCCAGAAGTTACACAAATACCACTAAACAGCTCTTACAGCTCCTGGTTGTTGAGGACAGTGATGAGGTCCTGCACCAGTCTGTCCCCGGACAGCTGTTGCTCCACCACGCTGGTGAACAGGCACTTGCCGTGGTCCAGTTTCCTCCACGGTGTCTCCAACAGAGAGTTGCTCAAGCCATAGATGCCTAGCAGAGAGATGGGGCACAGGTAAGGGATCACATGGATTGTGACATTATTCCTAATAAAATCAATAGACCTCCACGACCAGGGTTATCATGGAGGGCAACAGGGGGGCCGGCAGGGGAGGCAAGTATCAATTTTAACCGTTACTACAGCAACCGTTAATACACAGACCTGATTTCAGACGGATCGGCTGGGTGCTCCCTCTGTTTCCATAGTAACACACAATGTCTTCTTTGGCACTGGATGGGAGACAGTCAAATGGAAAATTAGAGTGGCTGTTTGAGTCGGAACGTAATTCCCTTCATGTCTGCTTATCGCTGCAGTTCAAAAGGATCAGCTCTGCTTCGAGGGCCCAGAAAGGGACTTAAAAAGTCCTGACAGCAGGATTGTTAAAGGAATCTGGTCCTCCTGCTGAAAGACAGCCCCTTTGTCAGCCTATATGGTATAAAATCCTTAGACTAGCATAAAAAGTTACATAATAGCGTTCCTCCACAGTGTGTTCCTCCATGATCTTTGCAATACAACCCTTACAAGCAAATATTTACTATTAACACAGAACCGGCTTTCAAGCCGCCTATACATATAGACAATGCAAGCCGGTATGTATCAATGAGCATAGAACAAAAAGATACCAGAATTGCATCTAAATATTGGACACACAGAACCGTGCATTCATTTGACATTTCATGGAAGTTGAGTTGACCTTTTTTAGTTCACTTATTCAGTTAACCTGTTTTACATAGTTTTATTTATGGATTTTCAGTGCCTTTCTCGACAGATACTCAACACAGGAAAGTTGAAACAGAGAGGGAACGACATGCAGCACAGGACTGCAAGGTTGAATTCTCGGCAAACAGTTTGGCACAGTGGAGAGAGCGCGAGTGAGAGAGAAAGCTCTTTTTATGATAGCCGAGGCTGCGAGAACAGAGAGATCCCTGAATGTTGACATGTGCTCTGCGGGGTGTTTGGGCCCTGGATAAGGTGCCAGTGGGAGGTAGAGCCCCATGATTTAGAGCCAGTATGAGGAGGACAGAGGGGTAATCAACACACTGGCTGGGAGACCGGCCCTAATGAACAGTGTTGGACCAGTGCTGTGCATATCGTCTCCTTCCAGCTGTTGTGTTGTTGCAGTGGAGCTGGCAAGACAAGCGGGGCTTCAAAGAGTTGACATTAACTCTGACACTCTCATCATCTACACAAACACAGAGTCGGTTAGGAATCCTTAGGGAAATGAACAGCTTTACTTTGCACTACGGTTTCTCGAAGGCGTAAACTGTTTTTTTTTTAGGGAGCTTCACATTTAGTGTGGAGCATTGATTTAGCCATTAGAAAACCATGATGGGCTGTTTCATGAAGAATGAGAATATCTCGGTACGGTCAGAGATATTGATCATCCCTGATGTGTTAACAAAAAAGTCTCAGAAATGAAATCCCATCCATGTTTGTTTTGCTGGTTTAATCCTCTTGGAAGCATGACAGTGAATATATGGCCTAACTTGACCAAAAGTGTAATTTTCACATTCTTCCTCGAAAGAGTGAAGGCCTTTCAGAAATATGAGTGGATGAGCAAAATGTATGACCCAAGTTCAAACCTCCAAGCACAATGTATGTTTCATCTTCAAATCTCCAAGCACAATTTCTAAGTTAAGATTTTACCTGCCATGGAGCAATGTGCATGATTACATACTGAGTCATAGGGTAACTTGACACCACTTTAACATACACACACGTGAATAATTAGTGTCAGCGTAGGGAACGCGACTATAGTTATTAGATGCCCCAATGCATCCTCAAACATTCCAGACAGATTACAGCTCTCTAATTGTCTGTTGGGGTTGGTTTAGTTCAAAAAATACATACAGTGGGGTTGAAACACATCTGGAAGGGACCTGAGTGACTTCATACCCAAAACAGAAAAATAGGGTAATGCGACGCATCAGTGTTCACATTTGAATAATAAACATAAAAAATATGACTCCATATTAACAACGTTGAAGCCAAAATTAACAGAACCGTTTCGAGCACATCTGGAATCCATCGTTGGGTTTTTCTGCGCGATCACATGACCTCCATGCATTCCATACATTCCATTTAACCCAACCAGCCTTGGCAAAGTATAGCAGTTTCAATAACATGTCATTAAACATAAACAATAATAAATCGTTTTTACTTGTTAGATGGTATCTGATCATATCACTATACATTTTTAGAACCGACGAACCTTCAAGACATGGAGAGAGATAAATACATGCATGGTCCTCTCACTGAAAGTGTCTAAGTGGGGGCGATTCTTTCACTCAAAGATCTGTTTTCCTTGAAGGAACATTTCTCAGAAGACATTGGGGAGAGGGAAGACAATTTCTTGGATGATATGGTTTGGCTTCAAAGGCACACACGCCCGCGGTATAAGTACGGTATGATCAACATTAGAGCCAGTTGTGATGACCGGCCTGAACGCATCAAAGCATGAACTTGGCAACGCCAGCTGCGGCCCACAAGCCCATCACAGAGCCTTTGACCAGCAACTGATGCCTTTACAGAGAGCACCCCACCAAAAGAGAGACAGCCCCTCCCCTATCCACCACTAACCCCCATCTTACAAACAAAATAAGAACAGTTTGGGGTGGTCTACAGCCGTGAAAATATGCCAGAGAGCACACAGCCAGTCACCCGTAGCAAACATAACAATATCAAAAAAGACAGGCTGACTGACTGCCCTACTGACTGTGTGTGTGGCGCGAGGTAAGAGTGTGTAGTGGATTGGCTGGGAAAGCCCCCAGTGTGGGGATCCTGCAAGAGTTCACATCACCAGGATATGATAATCATCACAACACCCAGGTCCACTGGAGGAGTGGGGGCATGATCCCTCCCCGGGCCCCCTGCCTCCAAAGGTTATGGACCACATCCTCCCAGACGGCTGAACAACAACCCCGGAGACTCGTTGCCATGCCGATAGAATGTCCACGGAGAGGCCTCCTGGATGGTGGCTGTCTGTTGGTGCCCACTTTGAGATCCCTCCCCCTTTCTCGCCCCTCTCTCCCTCCCTCCCTCTCTCTCTCTCTCTCCCTCTCTCTCTCTCCTTCTCCCTGTCTCTCTCTCCCTCTCCCTGTCTCTCTCTCCCTCTCTCCCTTCCTCTTGGCCTCTCTCTCTCTTCCTTTGCCTCTCTCTCTCTTCCTTGGCCTCTCTCTCTCTTCCTTGGCCTCTTTCTCTCTTCCTTGGCCTCTCTCCGCTAGGTCAGGAAATGTAATCACAGCAGGCTTCTGGAGAGAAGGATTGCAGAGTGATGGAGCAGAGAAGATGACAAACACCCCTCTGCTGTTCACCCTAAACACCTGATTAATGTTTAAGGGTGGGGGGGGGGAAATTATCCTGTCATGCTTTGCTAAGCTTTGTTGCCCTGTAAGGAGTCCACTGCCATTTACCAGTGTTAAATGAATTTCTTCCACATCTACAGCATATTCAATGACAGCAAATGAGGCCATTAGCCAAAGAAAAGGGGCACTTATAATGACTTCGAAAGAAATGCTTGAAAAAGTAAATTCCCCGCTAATTAAAAAATGTCCGCTTGTTGGTTTTCCGAAGACTAACTGATCAAAGGGTGTGATAAGGATACAGCATGTTCCTTGCATTAAAAAATAGAGAAGTAACCATTTCTATGCTAGTACTCACTCCACCTTCCACTTACTTGAATTCTGCAGTGAGCAGGTTGAAGCCGTTGTACAGGTGACCTTCTGTCGACAACTTTTTCAAGTAGGAGAAGCTGTCCAGGTCTCTGTCTATTAAGTAGTTGGCCACCAGGAAGCCTGATTGGGGAGCGATGGGGGAAGAAGACACAGCGTAGTGAAGAGCTATGTTATTGGCTGGATCAGGTTAACGATTGAATGGGATCAAATGTCAATGTTTTGATCCAATTTCGCAATATGACCGGCTCGTTTTCCATTAGACATAAAGCCATCTATATCTTCACACACACACACACACACACACACACACACACACACACACACACACACACACACACACACACCCACACACAACACACACACACACACACACAACACACACACACACACACACACACAGAGTAGTGAGAGCAGAGAGAGAAAAGGACAGAGGTTCAGTACTGAGAAGAGGGAGGGAGAGGGACACAGAGAGTCAGTACTGAGAGGAAAGAGAGACTCATAGTACGTACTGAGAGGAGAGAGAGTGAGATTTGTTGGACAAATGCAGTGTAACTTATCAAGAACTGCAATTGAAGTGAGTAGGCATAACCCTTTAATAACCCTTCAAAAGCAGGGTTTGGACATGATGAAAACCTTCATGATTTGCTGGTTTGACTTGGTTCCCTCACCTCTTCCTTTGGCGTCAGGGTTGAGCATTGGTTCCAGGTAGTTTGTGATGGTGGCCAGCCGGCCCGTCTTGGTGACTCCCAGCCATGTTCCACCTTCCTTGCCATTTTCAAGGTCTAGGCCTGGGAAACATAGTGTAACCGATGAGAAATTTGAAACAGTATCCAACCAGTCCCCAGTGTCTGATTGAGATTAT
>NC_079417.1:8324970-8449970 GCF_026213295.1 Gadus chalcogrammus
GCACTTTCTTTGTGGTCTCATCATCTGTGGTAGAGAAGGACCAGAAGAAGTTGTCATGTTGAATTTGAGACATGATATTCTAAGCCCACAGTAGGGCTGAGCATCTCGCTCAAGGAAGCCTTCAGGTAAGGCTGTGGACATTGGAGATCGAACCCAGAACCGTGGCTTGTAGTTTATCGCACTCGCAAGCTTGCATCGTCCATTACGTAATGCTATCATTGAATGCATTCTTTAGAAATGGTATTGTGTGAGAGAAATGCTTGCCCAATCTACGTAGACTGCGGTACGGAATGACTTCAAAAACATGTGGCAGAACATAGCCGATCCAGCTTTTCAGAAAAAGCCAGTAGTGGATATATTCTGACATTTATCTAGCAGACACAAAAAGTTCCAGACTGGAGTGACAGTAAAGAACAGAGTATTGTCTGCATGTTCATTGAGTTCTGGCAACACCCCTTAAATATACATCACAGGTATGGCAGCAAAGATGGCTCTCACTACAAGTGCACAAACGACATCTTTGCAGTTTGTTATTAGTATCCATTTCTTGCATTACGACCGATATTTGTAGAGATGCCTCTGGAACAATTCATTATGACCGTAGAGACTTAGCGAGAGACCAAGCCATGTTTACCGGGCTATAGTCAAACCACCTCATTGTATATTTTTGTTACATACCTGAATCCTCCTCAGTCGATTTTCTGACCTCCTCCTTGCACTCGTCAAACTTCACCTTAAATTTCTGGGCATCTGAGAAAAGAATCAGGGTTACTCAAAATGTACGAGTTAATTAAGTTAAATATGCATAATGAAACATTATGCGGACATATCTGAATTCTGAGACTGCTTGTTTCAAAATACAATTTATTTGAGAGATAAAAGCCATCTGTATTTTTTTTTTATACACTATTGTTTAACTTAAGTGAGGGCTGCAGCTGTATGGTAGATAGTGCATCTTATACCACAGTTTCCCTTCAGCAGAACAGTTCTGAGGTCAACTACGATTAGATAGATATAATTTTGACACTGCAGCGCACTACATCAACCACGTCACACAGGGAATAGGATGAGCAGCAACACCAATGCCCACGGAACTGAGATGTTCGCTTGCAGCCAGTGAACGGAGCCTTGAGTAGATGCTAACTCGTGGCCGGTATGGAGAGGGGGGTCTGTGATTTTGTGTTGCAGAACATATCAGCACCTGCTTTTCAGAAAAAGCCAGTAGTTGATATATTCTGACGATAATATAGCAGACATAAAAAGTTCTAGACTGGAGTGACAGTAAAGAACAGAGTATTGTCTGCATGTTAAGCTTTGACGGAGGTTCAACAATAACTGCACCATTCATCTGTATAGTTTGAAAATTTATTTTATCTTTATTTATTTTTTATCTGAAAAAGAAAATGTTAGCCAACATTTACTCCAATATTTTGCCAGTTAAAACTAGCACGTTTGCTACATATTAAACTAGATGCCATTGCTATATCTTCCAATTTGCCCATAAATCGTTCTGTGGCTTTTAATTAAATCCAGAGACCAGCACTTGGAGCAGAGAAAATAGACAAAAGAAGCCAGAATGCACCAATACTCACTTTCTGCATTGAGAAAACGTATCGCCAAAAGTTCAGGCTTTGGGCTTTCGTCTGCAAAGTCTGCTAGTGTGTTCCATACCCAGGCTCTGTCACTGCCAGCGTTGGGCTTCAGCTCCATCATCGTAGTAACTGAGACGCAGAGGAGAGGGGTCTGGTTAATGCCGAGCATGCTACAGAGAGATGTACAACAACCATTATATTCGATCAATTATAGATTACCTTCTGAGAGTACCAATGTAACAGTGAAAGATAACTGCTGAACAAAGAAAGCTACTTACCCAAAGCTTAATATACTCATTTGAAATTGATTTAGTCTTATATGGGTTAAGTGTTGCACAGGAATTTATGTCTTTATTAAACCGTTACGGAGCCTCCTATTCTGTTCATAGTTAGCACACGAAACCTACAACAAGCATCAGCGACCACTTGGGCTCTTATTATTGATCAATGGAATTGCTCACTCTGGTGATTAGCGCAGATCTTCAAGGTCCGGTCTCTCCTCATGAGCAAGCGAATGGTGCCCTTCTCTTTGTGTTTCAGCAGCTTCACGTCCCCGGTTCCCCTCTCCTTCCACTCTGGGGGGTCGTTGTCAGAGGAGAAGCGGTAGAGCTTGGCCCGCCTGGAGGGGGAGAAGGAAACAGGCAAGAGAGACGCTTGAATGGTTTCCTTCCACTGAGCATGCATTTGATAGTCTGTGCTCTTGTCTAGTTCTTTACAAACCTGCCTTAGCAGCGTTACTCCAATTTGGATTCAGCACTTTTTTTGCAGTCTCACTTGTCACTTTGGATGAACTAGTAGTAGTAGTTACTTTTTATGCATAAATGCAAGGCCATATACTTACTTTATTGATTATGAATTATGCCAAGTTACATTTTGTCCTCATCAATTATGTGACATCAAAAGACTACTAGTACAAATATATTATATATAATACAGCTGAAGGTAGGTTGGGTGAGATATAAGTATAAAACCCTGCCACCAATGCTTGAGGTCTCATTTTAGGCTAGCATCAGCAGATCACTTCTAAAATTGGAATGATTTGGTATATCCAACTCTTTAGCTCTTGGATACACTTTTAACGACTACGTTTGTATGTAAAGGATTTTTTGGGGATGCTTACATTTTGAAAAGCTCCTCCTCATCCTCCTCTAGTGTCTTCACCTCCTGCTCAGGGAGGGAGACGATGGGCTCAAATTGGGGGTCATGGTTGGAGTCTTCTGCAGTGTCTGGATCATGTTCTTCTTGTGCGTCCTGTAAAGATAATCATCATCATCACGTGATCATGTACATAAAAGTCTGGGAACGTTGGTCGAAATAGAGGGCGTGTCATCTAAACGCTGGCAAATGGAGGGATTTAAGAGCTCATGCTTGTTAGTTTGGGCTTTTGTTATGGGAACCTGTTGAACATTGCTGCTGCTGAGCCAAGCAACTTCATGTGCGGAAAGATTTTGCGATTGCAAATGCACAACAAGCATACACTTGAAAAAACGAAAAAAAAAAATGTATAGCATGGTATGGAAATACATTTAGAAAACTATATTGGTTTAGTTGGTTTCTGTCTTTATGGGCGAGATCAGTTTAATGTATCCGTTTAATAATTGCACTTGCAGTGAATTTAGAGAAATTGTGTTATCTTTGAGTTAACTGGAAACAAAAGGGTGGGCTTTGAGTTTCCCCAAATACTTATGAATCCGCTAACGTTAGAGCAACGAGTAGATGTAAATATGTCGCTAGTTTGCTACCTACAATTGCGTATTCGGGCAATCACGATCTAGATAAGCCCACGGGATGTACCAGGATGGTTATTTGTCTAAAATAAAAAGGTTCCTGCAAACTTGCGACGGATTATTTCAACTTCAGTGGCATACTAGCAAAATGCCATTGGGCCCCTCACGGCTAGCATTAGCCATCTAGTAGCAAGTGTTGCAATTCAGTTCAACTAAGCGAGCCTGCCTATGACAACCATTTCTTAGCCATATTTGTCAAGATCGTCATATTCACTTCAGCTATACTGAAATGCCACTTAGGTTGCTGGCACATCTCTCTTCATTCTTAGCTCACCATGACTGAATGCATTTGAGGAAAGTAGCCAGTTAAGCTAGCGTTAGCAATCCATGTAGCAACTACTAACAGGGTGGGGAGACAAAGGCAAAGCACCTGGCAAGCGTTTACTTCTGCATTACTTCGATTAAATGCTAATACCATAGCATGGATAGAATCGACTCAGTCGATCATCTCATTAATGTTACGCCTTTCGACGTTTAACGGGAGATGGTAACTCTTCAATGGCTATTGCAAGCATGCAGTCTACCGTGTTCATTTATAAGATGCCCAACTCTATAACGGGCGGCAAACCTCTCAACAGACTGCATTAATGCACGTAACGATAATATATACATCTTTGAAATACGATGTCCTGCTTGAAATCGTTCCACATGATTCAATTTATGTTGTTTATTACGACACGGCAAATCTTTGCCGGCATTTTTGGTTGTAGCCTCCCTTTCAAACTTTGACGAACGAGGCTAAACACACCTTTGTCCATAAAAAATGCTAATGTATATATTGCCATAACACTTAACACTATCTAGGAGACGCAAACTCACCTTGGGATCTGCCATATTAATGTAGATGTTTGTCGATTATGGATTAAGTTAGATAGACTCGGTGCTTACGTCGCCGTCGAGTCCTGTGTTCCTTCCTGCTGTCGGTTTCGCGCGCCGAATTTCCTATGCTTGCCCGCGCCCACATTCCGGCAGGAGATTAGTTTAGTCAATAATAGTTTATATTAAATAAAATGTATATGAAGTAATACATATTCGATATTAAAAACAACAATAATATTTAAAACAAAATCTGGATGATGGATTCTAAACATGTCTTTATCGATCTTATTTATGAACATTATTTGCTGATTTATGTAAATATATGAACTTGTGGTAAGTAAAAAATAATGCCAGCAGAATTGTGTAGTCGCAGGTTTTTTTATTTCTAAATACATAATAATTAATTATTGGTGTCCTGTTTGTTATTTCATGTTTGTGTTTTGATTTTATTATGATATATGTTTCTATGTCTTTTACAAGTGTTGCAATATAATCAACGCCACGATTGTTTATTTTATTGAACTATTACAACATTTGTGACAAAGATTATACAACTGTATCTCTTTATTTATTTATTCTCTTTATTTGCGACAACGGCAACAAAGGGGAGTGGTTACAGAAGATAGATCCACGTCTGCGTCAGAGTCCACTGCTGCACGTGGATAAAGTAACATGGCAGCGCCCTGTGGTCGCTATTGAAAAGGTAGGCAACATTTATAAATCAAACCATTTCTGCAGAAGGCTTGCATGCCTTCTCACGTGAAATCCGTCTGTTGAGACCATTTGAATAGTTTGTGTTAACTACAGACACTTTAGCCAGAACTTGTCTAGTAGTTATTGGGCTTAGCCTACTGTTAAGATAAATTACATAAATATAGGTACTTACCTCTATTTCTAGACCATAGCTGACCAATAAAAATGCTGTTGCACTCCTGTAACTATAAATTAAATAATACTTCGTAAAAAGGTGTCCCTGCTATTTTCCTCCGAAGATTTTTGGCTCTTGTTTCTATGCATTTGATATAACGTTAGGGATGGGAATCATTGTAACTTTCCAACGTTATCATTTGGTTAATACGTCCCGAACTCATTAATTCCGTCGCTGTTATTTATAGTTGGCAATGTCATATACGAGATATGATGGTGGTATATTTGTTTTATATATCTCGCTTATGGCAACACAGATCACTTCGGATGAAATATTCTGATGTAATTGCCACCACCCCTAAATCTAAAAACGTAGTTATACGGTTGAAAATCAGTTAAGATACACATCAGAACTGAGGCTAACTGGCTACTCTGCCCTTTACAGATCCAAATAGCGGTTGTTGATAGAACCTAGGGCTGCAGGATATATCGGCTATGTACGATATATCGATATAATTTCCAAGGGGATACAAGATTTGACAATATCGTTTATATCGATATGCGTTAAAATGGTCCGTTTCCCGCTCAAGCGTCTACAGCGCTTGCCTTGGAGACTGTGAGCGCGACCCCTCCCCCTCTGTGTGCAAAGACACCTCATTCCCACCCCCGCCGCCCCCTCACAACACAACAAGCATGGATGATACCCGGAAAGAAAACGAGACGGCGGCGGGAGACGAAATTGTTTCAAAGAGGAGAAACAACGGCTCTATAATGTCGAAATAGTTTGGGTTTAAAAAAAACAGATGAGCAGCAGCTGCAGGTCATCTGTAGAGTGTAGCAAAACCGTTGCGACTAAAAGTGGAAGCACGACAAATCTGTTCCACCATTTACAGCAGCGGCACAAAGTGCAGTATGAGGAATGCGTAAAACTCCGTGGCTGTGCTGCTGCATCACCGGCCGCGACAGCTTCTTCTGCCCCGAAACCAGGGCCGGCGATCGGCAAATGTGTTGGGGGCGCCCTCTGGTGACGCTCTTAATTAATTAATTAAAATATACGAAACAAGCGAAATGAAACCAAACATGTTCCCAAATGGAACGGAGAAGGGAGGGGGCGGGGGATTAAAGTTACGGCGCACTGAAACCCTCACCGTAGTACGCAGGACAATGCGACGAAGCCAATGCTCTTAATGGTAGCTAATGTGTGTAACCTACAGCTTTATATTGTTTTGCATAGGTGATTATTTTGTGAAGAAGGTGAAAAACATCCCTTTTTATTTTTTACATGTTCATTGAATTCTGTTGAAAATAACGATACAAAATCACATGTTGCAGTCATATGGACCTATGTTTTAATATAAGTGCTTGCAACATCTCACATGTGGTTTTTGACTTGCATAAAAAACATCTAACCCACTCTATAGAAAATATCGAGATATATATCGTATATCGCCATTCAGCCAAAAAATATCGGGATATCATATTTTGCCCATATCGTGCAGCCCTAGAACCCCATGGTTGAGCCACCACCAGCAGCACCAAAAATCATGGAACCATCTGATGACCCCACAGAAGACTCCGCGACCACCATCGAAAACCCAGTGACCAAACAAGCAGAGGTTGGCAAGTCTGACTCAGAACCCAGCTTGTACAACTACATCAAAGATGAGCTCTTCACCTCCGAGATCTACAAGGTGGAGATCCAGAACCTGCCTAAGTTTGTGGGCTTCAACGACCTCAAGAAGTTCCTGTCAAGGCACGGCCTCAGCCCGCACAAGATCAAGCTGTTTGGCAGGCAGACGTTTGCCTTCGTCACCTTCATGAACGAGGAGGAGCGCGACAAGGCCATGAAGATGGTCCACGGCATGCTCTGGAAGGGCCAGGTGCTCAGTGTCCGACTGGCCAAGCCCAAGGCCGACCCCATCCAAAGGAAGAGGAAGCAGCAACAGGAGGAGGGCGATGGAGAGGAGGGCGGGCAGAGCTCCAGAGGTGGACCAGCCGCCAAGAGACAGGACGTGGAGGAGGACAGCGAGCCCTTCAGTGTCCAGATAGCCAACGTGGTGACTCCTTTGTGGAAGGTGCCCTATGAGGAGCAGCTGCGGCGCAAACAGCAGGAGGTGGAGGGCGTTCTGCAGAGGCTGGCCAAGTAAGAGCTGCTGAGTGGTAGCTTGAGAGACTAGCGCTACAAGGGTGCACTCGATATTGTCCCAGTTTTAAAAGTTCTTGGTTTGATTGCCAATGACTTTGCATCCTTGAGCAAGCAGTTTACACAATGCCTGCTTTTGTTTTTGTTACGGTCATGGAAGATCATTTAAAGTACCTGACGTAAGCCATGTTGTTTAATCGTGGTTATAGAAATTGTAAACTAACTTTTAGCATTGGACGATTCAGGAGCTTAACTAGAATTTTAATGAGGTGTCAGACTTCTTCTTGCGTTATGGCTCCTGATGACATCGGGTTAACTTTGCTCTCGTTTCTTTTAGAGAGATCGGCAACACCAACAAAGCCATGGCGCCCTGGCTTTTTGCTCAGAAAGGAAAATATAACAACATGTGTTGCCCACTGGAAGACATTCAACCATCTCCTTCACTGGTACGTTCACTACCCTGAGCACCAAGTCATTTAGGCATCTTGGATCATTTTTATTATAAGATCGTGGAGTAGTGGTTAAAGGGTTTCCCTCCCAGAAAAACATTTCTGGGCTCAAATCCCACTGTATGCTGTCTACCAATGGGCAACCTGACTAAATATGGATTACAATTATGGAAATTATAATTTTTAATTGTTTCTGAACGTTTTCTGTCTGCTATAAATGTTATTTAATTTTTTACATGGCGTTGATGAATACTCTATTCTGAACCCTTCAATCACGGCATTCATCACTATTTCCAAATATATATATTTTTTAGCGGCAGCAATACATTTAGATTTAAAATACATAAAACACATTTCCTTTTGACATCGTTTCAAACGATGGAAATCTTTAGTAAGTATCCGTGTAATAAGTGGGATAACGTACAATGAGCCGGTCATTACACCTCTTCAGGGTGACGCAGTACACCAACACGAGGCGGAGGGGTCGGTCACGGTTCATTCTCGCAATGATGACCGCCATTGCTCCACTACTACAGCGACGCAGCGTACCACTACACTACAGCATACTGTTGTAGTATAATCCCTTGCATATTTATGTTTATTTCCGCTATGAATCCCTTCTTCATCTCAAGCCCCACATAAATCCCATCCAAAGCCGTGTTCTGCTTTCTGTGCGCTTGCAGACGGAATACAGAAACAAGTGCGAGTTCCTGATCTCAATGGGCGCAGACGGCGAGGACAAGACCGTCGGGTTCCGCCTGGGGAAGTACAAGGGGGGCTCCTGCGCCGTGGTGGGGCCAGCCGAGACCACCCACGTCTCTGCCGAGGCCAAGAGAGTGGTTGCTGCCTTCCAGAAGTTCATCAGGTAGCCATGGTTTACGCGCAATGTTGTCCTCTATCAATAAAATACGATCAGTAATGGATTAATCCAAGATGGGAAATTTTGGTGTCACCGCAGAAGATTATGTGTTGTATGTAAATGTGACGTGCGATGTGCCTTGTCCCTGTATGTTATATGTGCTGCAGAACAGGAACCTGCTGGTAATCAGTTATTTTACTGGGACAGGCCCGTTTTATATTGTAACTTTGTTACTTCTTATACTTTCCTGTATAATAAATAAAAAGAAAGAAGAAAGAAAAGAAGAACGGTACAGTTATAACATTAAAACAGCGTAGTGGTATGAGAATATGCATAAATCTATAAATAATGGATGTTGATGAGTAGTAGAAAGCTAAAAGTAAACCATAGCGAGTAGTAAACATTATTGTCCGCACATGCTACATTCTACACATGGTGTGTTCTGGACGGGCAGTAGGTCATCACTAGACCTACTGCCCGTTATGTTCAGACTTGAATGCAAATCTTTTGAAAAATATGAGTACGAACGTACGTTTTGATGCGTGATACGTTTTCCCGCACAGGACCACCGAGTACTCTACGTACAGTCCTGAGACGTACGACGGCCACTGGAAGCAGCTCACAGTGCGCACCAGCAGGACCAAGCAGGCTATGGCCATGATCTACTTCAACCCACAGGTGCTCAAACTACAACTTTTTGGTTTAGAAACCAAATGCAAAACCATCAATTTAAATATGAGATTTGTGGTGAGGTCTCGTCTGTTCAGTTAGGCGTGGTTTCAAGTAAATGTGATGCTTAAACCAAAAATGCCAAAAATATTGGCAGCTGTTTTTTTTCTCGATCTCTCCCCTCTTTGTGGATTTCTACAGAAACTTGCAGAGGAGGAGCTGGACGCCCTTAAAAACTCATTGAAGAAGTTCTTCACAGAAGGAGAGGGGGCAGACAGCGGGGTGACCTCCCTTTACTTTGTCAGAGAAGGTCAAAGGTCAGAAATGAACCACTGTACCAATATTATTACTGTATGAGTACTTGCCATTAAGTAAGTGTGTGTAAAGCAAGGAAGGAAGCTGGGACATTACTTGTTAAGACATTGCCAGGCCTTGTGTGTTGTCCATTGCACTTTTCTTACTATTGGGATGCTTTTGTAGCAGTCTCCATCAGTGCACAAAGAATAATTTAACAGATTAATAATTAAACTAATTGCCTACCTGTGTCATCAGATTTCCCACATAGGATTAAGATTCCCCCTTTTCAGATCTTCATCACACATTCACAGATCTAAGAATAACATTACAACATTTTCATGATTAGTTTTATCAGCGTATTGACTTTCACGGGCCGATGCCTTTTTATTAACATTTAAAGGGAAGCTCACAGTTGGGGGCGTTCAGTTCTCATCATCCAGCCTCCCATGACCCCTTCTCTGTCGAAAGGACCGCCCCCAAACCAGAGGACAGCCCCTGTGAGCTGGTGGACGGAGAGAGTTCCATCCAGGAAGAACTCCTAGGGCTGAAGTTCCGGATATCTCCTCAATCCTTCTTCCAGGTAGCTCGCCACACCAACAGACTTTCACGTACATGCATACCATCACGTTGATGCAAGGTTGTGTAGCCAATGGGGGGCTGGACTCCCAGCCGAAATATTCAGAGGTCAAACCCATTGTTCATTCTACCTGTAGGCACCCCTGAGCAAGAAGCCGTAACCCCTCCCTGCTCATTAAAGGTTGTATCAGCGATTCTAGGCCGAAACATAAATGATCACATTCACCTGATCTTTCCTCACGATCCGCTAGCTGCCCGCCCAATAAGCAGGCCATCAAAAAAACGCGTCTCTGTAGGCAGCCTATGCTCCGAGATCGTACACAAAAACAAATGGTACTACCAACCACGCAAAACCAAAATATAGTCTTCAAACCAATCACCGACGAGGGTTGGGTGTTCATGATCATTTTTACTGGCCGCACGAAACACGGAAGGGAGCGAGCTGGGAGAGCTGGCTCTGTTTGTTTTGGGACCTCGCTTCAAATACCAACAGAAGTGACGTTACTCAACATCGCTGATACCTTTTAATGATACCAAAGGTTTTGGTTGCTTTGTTTAAATCGACATGTAAATCAGTGAGAAATAAAGAAGAAAGAAAAAAGCCTTTAAAGTTGGGCCAGCCCGGCCAGGAGGGCTAGTGTGTAAGAGTGTGTGTGTGTGTGTTTGTGTGCCAGGTTAACACAGCAGGGGCAGAGGTGCTCTACTCAAAAGTGGGGGAGTGGGCACAGCTGGACCAGGACAGCACGGTGCTGGATGTCTGCTGCGGCACCGGGACCATCGGCCTATCCCTGGCAAAGGTACCCTTTAACGTTGTTCGTTAACACCAAACCATTGGACGGGTCATCTACATTTGACCGTGTACATTTGAATCATGTCTTTAACGTCTCCAGAGGGTCAAGAAGGTGATTGGTATCGAGATGTGCAAAGAGGCTGTGGAAGACGCTAAACACAACGCTAAGCTCAATGGTACGGACACTGGCTTGAAGACATTGCTTCAAATGTGGTTGAGGTTTACGCTATGGTTATTTGTGTTACAAGCCTTTGCTATACCTTATAACCACAAGGTTATTATTATTTATTTTTTTTGTAGTTATCCTTTTGCCAGAGCTGTATATTTTCATTGTTAACGACGCAGCATATTAAGCCTTCTTTAATTTAGCTCTAACATGAGGATTGTTTTTTGACTCCTGGATGATTGGTTTCTGTGGTTCTCTGTTTCTCAGGTCTGACCAATGTGGAGTTCCACTGTGGAAAGGCAGAGGACTTGTTCCCCAAAATCCTCAATGCTCTGGTGTCGCCCAACGTTACCGCCATCGTCGACCCGCCCAGAGCCGGCTTACGTATGTGGCATGAGTTGAACCCACTTAAACATATCTTTTCACCTAATGAGAAATGTTCCTTTCATTTTTAGTGGGTTATTTGAGTGGATGAAATTGTCACCTATTGGGTCAAGACTAGTAATGTTATTTTTTTCCTGAAGACTCTAAAGTTGTGCTGGCCATCCGGAGAGCCGAACACCTCAAGAGGCTGGTGTACGTGTCCTGCAATGCCAAGGCCGCCATGGCAAACTTCATTGAGTGAGTTTGACCCTCTCACGGTCCCAATCATAAAAAATAATATAAAACTGCTTGCATAAAAAGGGCTCTTACCCAATCTCAGAACTATCTGTAATCCAATAACATCCATTTTTGAGAACATTTCTACACGGATGCCATTATAACCACTGCTTCTCCAGTCTGTGCAGAGCACCATCCAACCGGGTGCGCGGAGCACCTTTCAGGCCTGTGCGCTGCATGGCCGTGGACCTCTTCCCTCAGACCGTCCACATGGAGATGGTTCTGCTGCTGGAGAGGCTGGACTACAGCTCCCAGAACGCTGCAGACAAGCAGGAAGAGGCTGTGGCCAAGGCCCAATAGCATAAGTGGATGGCATCGACACGGCTTTCTAGATAACCAATGCACACTGCTAATACTGTAATCATACGGCTATAGATACTTGCAGGACACATACCTACTCTTCTTAATTCGTCTTTATTTGTTTTGATGAAGAAATTTACGTTTGTTGGAAATGTTTTTTTATTTTAATTAAAAACAACCTGGTTTTGTCAAAAGGTGTTCGTTTGATTAATAAAAGACAGAACCACAAGTTAGTCAAGACAATTTATTTGCATATTGAATACCCCTATAGTCATAGCGCTCAAGTTGTAATCATTACTTCATTTAGGCAGCGACATATCAAGCAGACAATCTGGAGGTACAACTCCATCGCAACAAGTGTAAACTTCTTTCCACAAACACTTGGCAAGACAGAACAGAAGGGAGGAAAGCACACACATTCAAGCCATCTACTCCTACCAGCAAAGCCTTGTTCAAGAAATGTCGCTATGCCATTAACATTCAAGAAAATAAATGCACAAGCCAACTACTTAAACACAAATACAAAGCAGTTTTTCCAGTTTTCGCAAACCACTGGTAATATACTTAGTTTGCAACATGAAGTGTTTCTGTAAGAGACTATTTAAGCTTTGGTATGTACCGTTTATTTTGTGTAAAACTTATTTCTGTAGGAGGTAAGTTATCTAATTGTTTAGAAAAATCGTGAAAATCGGACTAGGATACGTGATCAACAGTCACAACATGACTATGGCAGATTGATGTGAGCATGATGGACCACCCATCTATCAAAAATATGCACATGCTTTAGGCATTTCTATTCTTTGTTGTAATATAGGCGTCACCAATAAAATTGGCTAAATAAATGCTTTATTTTTTAGGTCCAATTTACACATTCAGAGCCCTTCATGAAATGAGTCAACTAAGGCAACATGAAGCTTAATTCAACAGGGGCACAAAAAACAAATGTTCGCAAAGCAACAACCACATCGAGCTAAATGGTTCAAAAATACACGGCATTGGCTGTTTGCCATAAAAAGCTAAGCATGTTTAAATCTAACACCTAAAGAAAAACAAAAATGAACTCACACCATGTGCATCTCCCCTTACAGTACTTTTTGGCCCTGTGCTTCGGTTTCTGCAATGCTAGTGTAAAGAGCAAGACACTAGCTTGACGGAGCAGCGTCAACGGCGCTCTGCTGATATGTTTCCAAAAGGCAACAAGTCTCGTAACAAAGAAAAACTCAATACTCCCATCCTGTTTGAATGCAGCACTTGTTGTCTTAACAGCATGTTTAGACGCCCTTTGAAAAGGCCAAGAGTGCATAAGCAGTTTGTTGAATAGGTCACGCCACAAAACGAAATCTCATGGTGGAACCCACTGCCTTACCTTCAGAAGAGCAACACAAAACAAAAACAAAGAAACATCCGTAGTGGCCTAAAATACTAAACACCAAGAATAAAAATACCAAACAAACACTTCATTAACTTTTTTCCTATTAAAAACACGTGGTAGAAGTATACAAGTGTGTAATGTGTCAATCCCTTTCAAAACATCTGGAGAACAAACAAGCCAGACACGGTAGATCGTGGCTTCCCGATCGGAAAACCACAAACAAAATGGTGCCGTTGAGGGGAGGACGCACAACATCGTTGCATCGTGTCCCATGATGTTTTTGTCAAGTGCTGTTGGTGCCGTGCATCGAGAGGTAGAGGACACCTGCTCTAGGACCCTGGAAGTGACCCTTCACAGCGACCACATAGCCAACGAAAAACTAACAAACACACGGCAGGTGGGTACAAGCGGAGCGGCTACTCAGGTGCGTTGCGGTATTGCCATTGTGTCTCCGGGGCGTGGTCTAAGACGGTGAAGGATGGTGTGTGTATGTGTGGATGTTTGTGTTACAGTGTCGGGCTTCAGTGCTTGCTGGACTTAGACGTCCACCGTGCAGAGGGGCTGGCTGCCTGGCTGGGCGGACTCCATGATAGTCATCTTGGGCTTCTTCCTGGTCTCCTCCTGAAAAGACAAGCACATTGAGTCATTATAACCAGTACGTTTTTGGAAAGCGATAGAAATAGAAAATACGACACGAGTTCAATACGGGTGTGCCACCTTGGAGATTGAGTGGTTCACCAAATTGAATGTGAAATAAAAATCCCCATGATGATGTTTAATATGACCTCCAGACGGCAAGTCATACAGTTCTTCTGTAATTGAGAGATGTCGTTTCCTACCCTCTCCTTGGCCAGCTTCGTCATTTCTTCTTGCAGTTTGTTGAGGATGTGAAGGTTTGGCTTGTTTTTTCTGGCATACTGCTGGAGCTCAATCACACTCTTGTCCGAATTCTCCTGGAAGGGATTAAACATGTGGATTCAGAACACAAATCAGGGTAGTCATTAAAAGAAAATTAGGACATTGTGGACTTTAAATGGCACGGAGACAGGTTAAAAATAGCTTTTTGTTAAGGAAGCGTGTGATGCGTCCATACCTTCTTCACCATCTTGTTGCTCTCCCGGCCGTACATGCGGAGTAGGGAGCCCCAGTTCTTCACGTGGGGGTGCAGCATCTGGAGGATCTTCTGGGACGCCAGCTGCTTGCCCACACGCTTGTTCTTACCTGCAGGAAGGGCCCACAACAAGTGCACACTTTAGAGACACTTTTGCACATTATAGATACGGTTTATAACGACGGATACTCAATGAGCCCCAGAGCCCAAAGGTAGTATTAAAAACGGCTTGCTTTGTCTGAGTAATAATAATAATTAAAAAAAACAAAAACAAATCCAATATTGGTTTCATCATTACGGATGAGCGAGTGAGTGTGAGCGTGTGTGCGTGTGTACTCACACCAGCCACGCACGGTGTGCTTCCCACAGGTCATCACATACTCGCTCTTCTGGTTCTTCCCGGGGATCACCTCAAACTTGATGCTGGTGTCCCCCATCCCGTGGTTTCTGTTGCAACAAGACGACAATTCAACCGATGTCCAATGCAACAATAAAAAGAAAATCTGCCTCTCCACCAACAAACAATATGTGACTTCTTTTATTTATTTTATCTAATCTTATTGCATCTTGAGCACACAGTTTTGCGAACATGGATTATGATCACTTTCTTGATCACTTTAAAAGCATATAAAACACAACCTAAAAACATACCTTTTAAGGCACTCGTGTAGAATCTGATACGGGGAGAGGAGTCCTGCTTTGTTGGTCAGCTCGTACACCCGCGAGTCTTCAATACTAATATGATTAAAATACTGTGGGGAACAAAACATAGCACTCCTTTAACATCAACCGCAGAGGAATGGAATGAGAGAGCAAGCCAGGTCAAAGTTAGAAAAACAGAGCAAAAGAAAACGAGAAAGTGTCTAGTTCTGAGGCAACTGCCCTGGTGATCATAGTGACTATAACATTACTATCTAGCATCATTCAGCAGACATTTATATCTAAATGGACTTATAGTGAATGTCACTAAGTAGACGGGACCTTCCGGTAGAATGCAGACATTGGCGTTTGAACCCAGTACCCTTTGGCTGGAAATCAATGCTATAGCTCAACGTGATCTAAGTTGACCGTCATTCAGAACCAAGATGACCCTACCTCCAGCTCATCCCCCTCGACAGGCTTCTCCTCCGAGGTCTGTTTCACAAAGTCTGGGATGAGGATTTCCAGTGTGGCTCGAGCTGCAATGGCCCAGGAACCAGTTAATAAATAGCAAATAACCTCAATGGACATTCGATTCAATGATTCGCATCATCTTTGAAAAAGTTTCTATGCATAGGCGTGGATCCATGGTGTAGTAACTGGTCGCCATTAGACAATGGCTGGAGAAAAGTGTGTGAGAATATACATAAGAAACTCTATTTAAGATAATTATATGATCAGAATTACATTGGTATGCGTAATCGACGTGCGCCATGTACTGGCCCCACCACGCCATAATTCACAATGGAACCCACCAGCTTTATTCTTGGCAAGTTTTTTACTGCTTGCAGTTCCGGTGCCGTAGGTCACTCCATCGATGATGACCGACGCGCCGAAGGGTTCACTTGGGTTCTCTGTGAGTCACACATGACAACAGTCAAAACATGTATGAAGCAAAATGCAATGGGTTTACATTAAAAGGTTAATGTTTACTTTATGAAAGTCTGAAAGTCATTAGGGCTACTTGTTGGCATCTACCCTTATTAACACAAGAAGCCTGTGTGTGTCTGTAGAGGTGTGCGACGTGTAGGAGTGCGCGTGTGTGCTCTGAGCAGACTTACCACATTCAAAGAAGTTGTAAACGGGTCGGACCTTGAGGACACGCTGCATGTACTCGTGGAGAATGCAGACCTCCGATTTACCATTGGGGTTGATCACAAACTCTGAAGGAACCAGGAAATCATTCAACCAGAAAGACAAAGAGAAAGAATAGTGTTAACATGGTGAATGGACCAGCCTATGCAGACCGTGTTAGAGGAAGACATGATGCATGTCGCAGAACAAACCAGCACCTGCCTTTCAGAAAAAGCAAGTAGTTGATGTACTCTTGACTTTTATGTAGCAGACACAAAAAGTTCCAGACTGGAGAGAACAGCAAAGAACAGAGTATTGTCTGCATGTTCAGTGAGCATTAAAACATTATAAGAAATATGTCTTATTATGTTTTATCTGGTTTACCCATTCAAGATAATTCTGAAACAGCTGTTTTGACACACATCTTTCTCTGGGTTGCAATGGTTTGTCATTTTCAAAAGACGAGATGAATGGTGAGAACCCCTCCGGGCATGGTACCTTTCTTGGTGGGCGTGTCCTGTACGGACAGCGTGATTAACTTCTGGTTGGCGGGGAGGATGGGCCTCTCCGACTCTGCCTGCTTGCGCTTCATGTCCCGGTTGAACTGTCGCCGCTCGGCCCAGGTGCGGAACTTCTTCACGGTCACCTGCTCGAAGTCGAAGCACTTCCCCAGGTAAACGCGGAAGTCCTCCAGACCTGCGACCATGAGGGTCACGGAAAAAAACAAGCCGGCCGTTAATTCAACGTCAAAAGCGGTTTTATTTGAAAAAAGAGCAGACGTCGTACTACCCTGGTCAGTCCCCCGTTATCTTCTAAACCCTGTGTCAATTGAAACCAAAATGACAGCAGGCTATAGTCTCATGCTAACGTTAGCAGGAACTACTCCACAGCAGAATCCTCACAGAACACTCATTCATTCACGAGTAAAGAGGGGAAGGGGTTGTACCTATCGACTCGTCCTTGCACACCTCCACCTTGGCCGTGACCTGCCCCAGGGCGCCCTGGCCTCCCTCAAACATCGGGAACCCCTTGGGGCGTGGGAAGGCGATGGGGACAACCTTGACCTGTTCTCCTTCCTCCTCCTGCTGCTGATCCGGAGCCGTGTCCTCCTGGGCTGTTGAGTCCGGCTCCTCCATAGCCTCGACGCCGCCACCGTTGTTAACGACGACAGCAGCGTCATCCGTGGCCTCGTCGGTGGTCATGGCGGGGGACACCTCTGCGTTGGAGGACACCTCTGCGTTGGAGGACACCTCTGCGTTGGAGGACACCTTTTCGTTGGAGGACACCTCTGCGACGGGGGACACCTCTGCGATGGGGGACACCTCTGCATCATGCGTCACATTGCCATTGAGCTCCTTCTCCTCATGTATTTTCATCTTCTTGTAGTGCAGACAGGGGATGCTGCTGGTCGGGGGGTCGTGTTTCTGCACCACCGGGGGGAGAAGGATTAGAGGGGGATCGTGAATGGGGGCAAATGGGACCTTCATTACAATGCGTAGGGAGAGCATCGAAGCATCCCTAGTCAAGAGAACCACATCAGTACTAGTTACAAAAGGTGGTCAGGATGAAGTGGTAGCAATCAAGAGGTTTAAGACGTTTTTTATAATCCATGCCTATGTACTTTACCCTCGTTTACTAAAGGTAAGTGTCCTTATGTTTCATGAAAGGCCCACATACTTAAAAGTTCATAATACTATATCACTAATACTTGGTTTTTAAAACGTGACACATTCTCTGCGTTTTTAAAAATGTATCCATGGAGACCTGCATAGGAAGTAGTCGTGACGTCCCCCGTCCACCTTACCCGGATGCTGCCAGTGCCTAGGAAGTAAGGCCGGGACCACGTGACCACCCTGGTCTCCCGGTGCAGGTACACTGGAATGCCCGAGTTGTGGAATGTCATGATCCACCCGTCCGGAAGGGGCTCGGTGGGAGGTCGCCCCCGACCTGAGAGGGGGGGTGGCGGAGAACACACGCATTACAACCAGTCTATGGTGCTTCTGTGACGGACAGGGGACCACAACTCTGAATCAAAAAAATGGGTTGATTCAGGTTATGCAAAGATAAACAGCCACACTGCCTTGATCGTGTGCGTACACACAATGTGCGTACAATGTGCATACACAACAGGCCAAATAAACGTATTATAGGAGGACCCACTCCGTGGTTCGGTTAAAATGTACCAAACATAAGAGATAAAAGAAAACATCCTTACCATTTGAGTCCCCGAGACCACAACTTGGGAGAATTTCAATAGTATCACGTTAAAACCATTTATAAAAGCACTACAACACAAATCTATACCGTTTTATTTTTTTTTACCTCTCTCTTAAACTCTTTAGCACTTTGAGATTTCTGAATGTAAAGTGCGCTACAAATTAAATATATTATTATTATTATTATTATTATAACTTCACTATGGGTGGAGTTCATCATGGCAGCATGGAACTAAATGCGAAGATAGTGGTGCTTTTCCAGAGATTCCTGGAGAACCCAGAGCCCAGCCTCCACTCACTCTTGAGCACGGTCTTGATTTTGGTCATCATGGGCTGGACGCCGCCCTCCTCGCCGTCCGAGGCATGGTCGCTGTCCCCGGCAAACTTGTCCTCGGCTAGGCGCCTCTTCTTGGCCACGGGCAGGCCCTCCTCCAGCAGAGCATCCACGTCCTGGTCAAACTCCTCCTGAAAGAGAGTGAGGTTAGGGGAAGGGGTAACACCAGGGGGGAGCGCTTCCACACACACACACACACACACACACATAACGACAATGAGAAAACACTCAAGGCATTTTTGTAATTGATCAAAATGAAAGGTGAAACAACAGATTAACTTCGCTTCCTAGTGTAAATGACCACAAGAAGCAACACTATAGATGGACACAAGGGGAGAAATTCAATGTATGATGAATATTCGAAAAACCTGTTTATAACGATGTTATAACTTCACACACCCCCACCCACCAATCCACCCACACCGCATTGCAAAAATATATTTGTAAAAAAAAAAAAGGAACCGACATGAAATCAATATCACCACAATAACCAGAAAACAAATGTGTCCTGTTCAAAAGGCAACAGCAACATGATTCATGGATGAAGTCAGTAGTCACACATTTAAAGTCATTAAAATCAAAGTCAGGAGTAAGGAGTAATGATATAAAGAGAATAGTGACACATTTCACTGTAATCATATTTACAACCAAACATACTGGTGTAAAACCGTGTTCAACGTTCAGAGAGGCACTGTGTAACTCTCATGGTGCAAGCTATATAGCTTTAATATCAAGGGTTGGTTTCAAAGCTGTTATAACAGATTATCTAGATTATCAAAGAAGAAACTCTGTAGTCTGGCAACAAGGGACTAGCTCAGACAAAATGCAATACCAACACAAGCAAAACAGGCGAGGGCACAAACCTCGTAGGAGTAGCCAAGGGCCTCTTGTTCGCCCCGGTCCTGCTGAGCTATGACATCAGACGTGAAGCCCATATCTTCACGCTCGTCCGGGTCCAGGAAGTTGTCGCAGAAGTCGTCCAGTTCGTCGAGAACCGCAAACTCTACCTTGTTCTCCTGGTCTAACTCGGCTTCATCATCTTGTCGCCCATTCCCTAAACTTGCCTCACTTGAGTCATGCAACTCACCATTCATGGGGCAGGAGCCAGGTGTCTCCAGGCCTGTGAATAGCACCTTCCTGTCCTTGCTAGTACTGTTACTACTGCTAGTGCTGCTGCTGTTATTGCTCTCCGTGAAGCTCACCCTGATCTTAACATCTCGGAGCAGCTTGAGGTCGGGAAGGAAGTTGGTGACTGGCGGCGCGTGCCTAGCTGTTCTGGGGCATGTGCTGCCGCTGGCGCTGGCCTCATCTGAGAGCTGGCTACAAAAAGTAAGAGAGCCTTTGGACAGAAGTTGCAGCTGATGTGGTTGTTGATGAGGGCATTTGTCTTCCCCGGGCCCTGCTGGGGTGTGTGTGTATCCATCACCACCAGAGCTAACGTCCATTACGTCTGCGTCACTGGACGTTTGCAGGGGAGGTGGTGGAGGGGCTCTATCCTCGTCAGGGAGGGCAGGTGGCTCCAAGGGGAGGGGGGGTAAAATATCATCTATCTCCATTTCTTTCTGAGTTAGAACCTACAGTTTACGACCAAAAAGCAGATTGTTTCTTAATCGGGCTGACTTGGGAGGCTGGTTTACACTAGATTGGTTTCAGAACACATGCAGAGACGTCCCTGTATAGACCGGTGTTGAATATGCTAAGCTGACTACATTGTTCTTTTCATTAATGTAGACAGCTTTCAGAATCACTGTCTCAATTATTGGAAATCACAATGCATTCGGCTTAATGTTGGGGTCTAGCAGGCACTGATCATCCTCCAATGCTGAGAGCTAGAAAAGAGAATACAATTTAAATCAATTCAAAAACAGCGGCCCCCATGCAAAACGACACACAAATTGGACGGAATGTATGGCCGTGCGTGGTCGTACAGATGGGATGGTAGATATGCTTGAGCAAAAGGTTAGTAGTTATTAGGCTAAATGTGGCCAACACACAGGCCCCATTAATACTCACAATAATTAACCGTAACAGTTACCTCTATGAAATAAAATAACACGATAAATTAACCAGTCCAATTCTCACCAAAATTGTATCCAATTGTCGAGGATTCACTTTACTTTCTAACTAACTTAAATACATTTATAAAATCATTTTATTCTAGAGGCATCGCCATTCTGCTTTACGACGAGCTCCGCCATCTTGCAGTTGTGCTACTAACGCAAACCGAAACGGGAGACCCACCCTCGCGCCGGATCTTCGATACCTGATTGGTCGACGTTTGTCTGTTTTGTTGAATGGAACGTATTAGCAGAGAAGGAAATTGCCGGCAGGAAATACAGCTGTAGAGATCGAGCCAATCACATACTACGTTCGGCCAATGAGAGGCGTGTGGTTTTGAGTGCAATGCAGCGCATTTCCAAAGGGTGGCAGTTTCGCCATTAGGAACCATGTTTATGGATATGATTATTACACTGTATATCCCTGGATTGGTCACGGTATTTTGCCCATACATCCAATGTCCACATCTTTAGATTCACATAATTATAGCTTACACAAATCGAAATCTTTATGATCTATATCTATAATAGGCCTAATAGTAATCTATACATTCTCAACAATCCAAACATAGGTAACAATCATTGTGAAATAAAACCGTTTTAATACTTCGTGTTTGAATAAACACGCCAACCAGGAGACTGCATGCAAATGCATTTCTGCACGCAAATTGATTCCCAAGTAAGTGCACACGTCATCAGCAAAAAAGTAAGTGCACAGGATATACGCCCAAAAATCCTGTAATATGCCCCCAATAGACACGGCTCTGAGGGACCTACCACCTCGGTTTAGAAACTAGGTTACATCAGGCTCCATAATCTTTACTCTCAATATATGCTCTTATTTTTCTTAGATAACCACTTATTTTAAGATTGTCCTAAAACATTGTATTCTAGACCGTATTTTGGATTTTTCATTAGGGTCCGAGCAGCGAAGCTGCTTGGCCCCTATTGTTTCTGTAACGTTTTTTTTCCCTCAAATTCTGTAAAAGTCCTACTGCAGCCTATACCGTAGGTCGAAAACTCTTGAAATGTTCAGGTATGGTTACCAATAACCCCCTCTACCCATGAACCCCAATTTGTGGTACTGCACCCAAAGGTGGCGCTATTGTAAAAAAGATCATGAATTAGGCTTATTTCTCCTCACCAGATTGACCTGGACTCAAAATTCTCTCAGGATATTAATCTCTAGAATCAGACGCATTTATAAATGCGTCTACAAAAATAATCAAAAATTCACCAAAATCGCCACATAAAATCTTTAGTCAAAGCCTCACAAAAATCATCGAACTGAATTTGTTTTACTTGATTCCATTTGAGAAATATTGGCCAATAAAGTTGGAGCAGTTAGCCCATTTTTCTTATATGACCATTTTGTTATTGTATAAAAAAACATACAACTATTATTGGGTTGATACCAATACCCCCCACTAAACCCAAATTGTGGTACTGCACCCAAAGGTGGCGCTATTTAAAAAAAACTCCTTACTCTCCTTACGAGATTGACCTGGACTCAAAATCCTTCCATCATATTAATCTCTAAAATCAGATGCTTCTTTTTCACCCTATTGTTCTGCTCTAAAAATGTTTACTTTTCCCACTATTTCATATTAAAGCTAAACATGATAAAAAGAATCACAGGCTACAAAAATAATCAAAAATTCACCAGAATTTCAAAGATTTTTCAGGTATTTGCTTTTAAGAAAGCCCTTAATTCATTTGAGAAATGTTGTTTGGAGTTCTCTGGATTTTGTGTGCTTATAAATAGATATTTTGATCATATGAATGAGGCTCCATTTCAGGTTTGTCAGTGGCTCAATGGGATAATGACTTGAACTGGTGATCCTTAGTTTGAGAGTTCGAATCCCGATTAGACAATGCTGAACATGACAATCGGCCATTGGTCTGCAGGCCAGTCACTTGAAAGGCGACGCACGGTATGGCATTAAGGGGAACATCAACATCTTTCCTTCATAATTATATGTCATATTTATATATCTTCCATTAGTGTGTTCTTGACTTTTCATTTTGCTCAGACTTGGTAAATCACCGCTTGCGGTTATATTTAGCATTAATTTTGTACTTAATAATTTTAGCCAGTCGGTTCTGTAGCTGTTCTTAGCAGATGTCATCAGAAGAGGAAGATGAGTTTGGCCAGGTCATAAATAAAGAGTTTCAGATCCAATTCTGAAACTGATCAGTCCCTCCATGTATTTTCTTGTCCAAGTCTACATATTTTGATGGAACCTCGTCTAGTTTCAACACCCTCCCTGTTTGAGAGCTGCATTCTGTTTAAAGGAAGACATGGAAACACAATTCAGAATTTATTCTAAACTTCAATTACATGTTAGGTGTTTCAAGGGTACCAGAGTTTAGTTGCCTTCAACTCTGATTTCAGATTATCTTTAGGAGAATCACAGGTCCCATTCCTTCTACACAAAACCCAGACACCAAGGATGCTTCTTCAGAAAATCCTCTCAGTATTACACGTGGCAAGCAAGTCAACTGATAAATTGATGAAGGAAGGTATAAAACTCATACACAATTTTGGGATTCCGATATGAGCTATAACATTAATTTATCAAAGCCAACTTCATTCCTGAAGATTCAGTTTGATACATTTTATTTTTACAAAATAGGCTCCACTGGTGAAACATTATTGTATTATACCAAAAGCAGCTACAATCAACAGTACTGGTAAAACAGTAATTAATAAAAGTAGCATGCAGAGTGCAGACTCAAATGAGTTACCCTTAAATAAGGATGCAATGCAATTGTAGCCTGAAAGGTATTGCAATGTGTGTAGATAGCATATTAATGCAAACATTAGCTGCTAATATGCTATCCTAGTGCTGTGCCAGGCAAAGAAGTAAAGTTTAACAAATTACGTTTGGCATGAATACTGCTACCTGTTGGTAATTCAAATCCATAAATAAAATCATGGGATTATTGAGACAATGTTTTTCATTGTGTTCTTTTATGTGTGCATTGTTTAGAGATTAAATCATAGAGTAATAAAAACCGAGGTACGGTCTAGTTGCATGAAGACAATGTTTAACATAATTGAAGTTTAAAGCAGTCATGAAAGAATCATGACATTGTCACATGAGGTGGTCTAGTTGACCAATGACGATCTGAAAGCATAACACATCTGCATTGGATAACAATGTCAACATAAAAACACCAACAATTATATTTTGCCCATATGGACGAAAATTACATTTCCCTACATCTTTGGCAATGTTTCAATCCACAGAAATAATCAATGATCAAATCAACCAATCAACAGCCTCCCCCCTTCCTTATCCCAACAACATTAATCTATTCCAAGTACCATCATTCAACAAGTCCAAAATCAAAACCCATATTAATAGTGCAACAATAAGCAAAGTAATTCTTTCACAGCTTTTAAAAATCCAAACAAAAAAGACCCCTGAAAGCATTCCCGAGTCAAGTAGCGGCAGGAACAGTGGGACTATGGAGGAAGTGGTGGTGGTGGTGGGGAGAGGCAACGCTCTAAGGCAGAGTCTGGCGGGTGGCGAGGGAGCGTCTGACCGCGCGGCGCGGTGGTCACGCCTGCAGCTGGAACTGGAAGCTCTGGTTGCTCCACTGGCTGGTGTCGCAGTTGAGCATGGTGCGTTCCACGAAGGTCACGGCCCCTGCAGTGTCTATCAGGACCACCGTGTTGGTCCTGGGAGAGAGAGGGAGAAGCAGAGGGGGACAGAGAATAATATAAACTGTTAACCTGACTACGTCCCCAAACCGTTAACCTTTACTGGTTCAACTGGAGTGCTAGCATTAAGTAAAAAAGTGAGCCTACCCGCCAGCATTTCAGAGCGTGAGCCAAGTGTAACATTCTTCTTTCCCTACAGAACTCCACAAACATCCTCATAACGTGTCTTCCACTGTGTGAGGCCACGTGAGGCCTCCTTGGAGATCGTGACCTGCACTGTGTACTTACAGAGGTGAAATAAGACTCCGGTCCTGCAACAATATGATAACCAAAAAGGGGGCAAATAGAAAGAGAGGCGGAGGAGCAAAGGCAACCATGGAGAGGGGTATAGCTGGAGGACACTGACCTTGTGCCGTAATGAGGAGTGCGAACACACACCGATGAGAGGGCCGGCAGTATCCCTTTATCGAAGCCCTGACCCTGTCTCTGTATGGCTGGGTCTGTGGTCCTTTAGGGCAGAGACAGATACAACGATTATACCAATGCATAATGCCCACACAATCAAAATACAAGCCAAAAAGGCCTGGAAGTAGATACCGCCTTGGTTCTTTTGAAAAAAAGAAAGGCATGTCTTTAAAAGTTGTACGCAAAGGGGTGCTTGCAGGGCAGAAGGCTCAGGTGTTCCATTGGTAGCAGTGAGCAAGAGGCCTAGAGACCTACCTGCTCCCTATTGATCTGAATGCAGTCACTTTGGATAAATGTGTCTACAGTTCCAGAAGTTACACAAATACCACTAAACAGCTCTTACAGCTCCTGGTTGTTGAGGACAGTGATGAGGTCCTGCACCAGTCTGTCCCCGGACAGCTGTTGCTCCACCACGCTGGTGAACAGGCACTTGCCGTGGTCCAGTTTCCTCCACGGTGTCTCCAACAGAGAGTTGCTCAAGCCATAGATGCCTAGCAGAGAGATGGGGCACAGGTAAGGGATCACATGGATTGTGACATTATTCCTAATAAAATCAATAGACCTCCACGACCAGGGTTATCATGGAGGGCAACAGGGGGGCCGGCAGGGGAGGCAAGTATCAATTTTAACCGTTACTACAGCAACCGTTAATACACAGACCTGATTTCAGACGGATCGGCTGGGTGCTCCCTCTGTTTCCATAGTAACACACAATGTCTTCTTTGGCACTGGATGGGAGACAGTCAAATGGAAAATTAGAGTGGCTGTTTGAGTCGGAACGTAATTCCCTTCATGTCTGCTTATCGCTGCAGTTCAAAAGGATCAGCTCTGCTTCGAGGGCCCAGAAAGGGACTTAAAAAGTCCTGACAGCAGGATTGTTAAAGGAATCTGGTCCTCCTGCTGAAAGACAGCCCCTTTGTCAGCCTATATGGTATAAAATCCTTAGACTAGCATAAAAAGTTACATAATAGCGTTCCTCCACAGTGTGTTCCTCCATGATCTTTGCAATACAACCCTTACAAGCAAATATTTACTATTAACACAGAACCGGCTTTCAAGCCGCCTATACATATAGACAATGCAAGCCGGTATGTATCAATGAGCATAGAACAAAAAGATACCAGAATTGCATCTAAATATTGGACACACAGAACCGTGCATTCATTTGACATTTCATGGAAGTTGAGTTGACCTTTTTTAGTTCACTTATTCAGTTAACCTGTTTTACATAGTTTTATTTATGGATTTTCAGTGCCTTTCTCGACAGATACTCAACACAGGAAAGTTGAAACAGAGAGGGAACGACATGCAGCACAGGACTGCAAGGTTGAATTCTCGGCAAACAGTTTGGCACAGTGGAGAGAGCGCGAGTGAGAGAGAAAGCTCTTTTTATGATAGCCGAGGCTGCGAGAACAGAGAGATCCCTGAATGTTGACATGTGCTCTGCGGGGTGTTTGGGCCCTGGATAAGGTGCCAGTGGGAGGTAGAGCCCCATGATTTAGAGCCAGTATGAGGAGGACAGAGGGGTAATCAACACACTGGCTGGGAGACCGGCCCTAATGAACAGTGTTGGACCAGTGCTGTGCATATCGTCTCCTTCCAGCTGTTGTGTTGTTGCAGTGGAGCTGGCAAGACAAGCGGGGCTTCAAAGAGTTGACATTAACTCTGACACTCTCATCATCTACACAAACACAGAGTCGGTTAGGAATCCTTAGGGAAATGAACAGCTTTACTTTGCACTACGGTTTCTCGAAGGCGTAAACTGTTTTTTTTTTAGGGAGCTTCACATTTAGTGTGGAGCATTGATTTAGCCATTAGAAAACCATGATGGGCTGTTTCATGAAGAATGAGAATATCTCGGTACGGTCAGAGATATTGATCATCCCTGATGTGTTAACAAAAAAGTCTCAGAAATGAAATCCCATCCATGTTTGTTTTGCTGGTTTAATCCTCTTGGAAGCATGACAGTGAATATATGGCCTAACTTGACCAAAAGTGTAATTTTCACATTCTTCCTCGAAAGAGTGAAGGCCTTTCAGAAATATGAGTGGATGAGCAAAATGTATGACCCAAGTTCAAACCTCCAAGCACAATGTATGTTTCATCTTCAAATCTCCAAGCACAATTTCTAAGTTAAGATTTTACCTGCCATGGAGCAATGTGCATGATTACATACTGAGTCATAGGGTAACTTGACACCACTTTAACATACACACACGTGAATAATTAGTGTCAGCGTAGGGAACGCGACTATAGTTATTAGATGCCCCAATGCATCCTCAAACATTCCAGACAGATTACAGCTCTCTAATTGTCTGTTGGGGTTGGTTTAGTTCAAAAAATACATACAGTGGGGTTGAAACACATCTGGAAGGGACCTGAGTGACTTCATACCCAAAACAGAAAAATAGGGTAATGCGACGCATCAGTGTTCACATTTGAATAATAAACATAAAAAATATGACTCCATATTAACAACGTTGAAGCCAAAATTAACAGAACCGTTTCGAGCACATCTGGAATCCATCGTTGGGTTTTTCTGCGCGATCACATGACCTCCATGCATTCCATACATTCCATTTAACCCAACCAGCCTTGGCAAAGTATAGCAGTTTCAATAACATGTCATTAAACATAAACAATAATAAATCGTTTTTACTTGTTAGATGGTATCTGATCATATCACTATACATCTTTTTAGAACCGACGAACCTTCAAGACATGGAGAGAGATAAATACATGCATGGTCCTCTCACTGAAAGTGTCTAAGTGGGGGCGATTCTTTCACTCAAAGATCTGTTTTCCTTGAAGGAACATTTCTCAGAAGACATTGGGGAGAGGGAAGACAATTTCTTGGATGATATGGTTTGGCTTCAAAGGCACACACGCCCGCGGTATAAGTACGGTATGATCAACATTAGAGCCAGTTGTGATGACCGGCCTGAACGCATCAAAGCATGAACTTGGCAACGCCAGCTGCGGCCCACAAGCCCATCACAGAGCCTTTGACCAGCAACTGATGCCTTTACAGAGAGCACCCCACCAAAAGAGAGACAGCCCCTCCCCTATCCACCACTAACCCCCATCTTACAAACAAAATAAGAACAGTTTGGGGTGGTCTACAGCCGTGAAAATATGCCAGAGAGCACACAGCCAGTCACCCGTAGCAAACATAACAATATCAAAAAAGACAGGCTGACTGACTGCCCTACTGACTGTGTGTGTGGCGCGAGGTAAGAGTGTGTAGTGGATTGGCTGGGAAAGCCCCCAGTGTGGGGATCCTGCAAGAGTTCACATCACCAGGATATGATAATCATCACAACACCCAGGTCCACTGGAGGAGTGGGGGCATGATCCCTCCCCGGGCCCCCTGCCTCCAAAGGTTATGGACCACATCCTCCCAGACGGCTGAACAACAACCCCGGAGACTCGTTGCCATGCCGATAGAATGTCCACGGAGAGGCCTCCTGGATGGTGGCTGTCTGTTGGTGCCCACTTTGAGATCCCTCCCCCTTTCTCGCCCTCTCTCTCCCTCCCTCCCTCTCTCTCTCTCTCTCCCTCTCTCTCTCTCCTTCTCCCTGTCTCTCTCTCCCTCTCCCTGTCTCTCTCTCCCTCTCTCCCTTCCTCTTGGCCTCTCTCTCTCTTCCTTTGCCTCTCTCTCTCTTCCTTGGCCTCTCTCTCTCTTCCTTGGCCTCTTTCTCTCTTCCTTGGCCTCTCTCCGCTAGGTCAGGAAATGTAATCACAGCAGGCTTCTGGAGAGAAGGATTGCAGAGTGATGGAGCAGAGAAGATGACAAACACCCCTCTGCTGTTCACCCTAAACACCTGATTAATGTTTAAGGGTGGGGGGGGGGAAATTATCCTGTCATGCTTTGCTAAGCTTTGTTGCCCTGTAAGGAGTCCACTGCCATTTACCAGTGTTAAATGAATTTCTTCCACATCTACAGCATATTCAATGACAGCAAATGAGGCCATTAGCCAAAGAAAAGGGGCACTTATAATGACTTCGAAAGAAATGCTTGAAAAAGTAAATTCCCCGCTAATTAAAAAATGTCCGCTTGTTGGTTTTCCGAAGACTAACTGATCAAAGGGTGTGATAAGGATACAGCATGTTCCTTGCATTAAAAAATAGAGAAGTAACCATTTCTATGCTAGTACTCACTCCACCTTCCACTTACTTGAATTCTGCAGTGAGCAGGTTGAAGCCGTTGTACAGGTGACCTTCTGTCGACAACTTTTTCAAGTAGGAGAAGCTGTCCAGGTCTCTGTCTATTAAGTAGTTGGCCACCAGGAAGCCTGATTGGGGAGCGATGGGGGAAGAAGACACAGCGTAGTGAAGAGCTATGTTATTGGCTGGATCAGGTTAACGATTGAATGGGATCAAATGTCAATGTTTTGATCCAATTTCGCAATATGACCGGCTCGTTTTCCATTAGACATAAAGCCATCTATATCTTCACACACACACACACACACACACACACACACACACACACACACACACACACACACACACACACACACACACACACACACACACACACACACACACACACACACACACACACACACACACACACACAGAGTAGTGAGAGCAGAGAGAGAAAAGGACAGAGGTTCAGTACTGAGAAGAGGGAGGGAGAGGGACACAGAGAGTCAGTACTGAGAGGAAAGAGAGACTCATAGTACGTACTGAGAGGAGAGAGAGTGAGATTTGTTGGACAAATGCAGTGTAACTTATCAAGAACTGCAATTGAAGTGAGTAGGCATAACCCTTTAATAACCCTTCATAAAAGCAGGGTTTGGACATGATGAAAACCTTCATGATTTGCTGGTTTGACTTGGTTCCCTCACCTCTTCCTTTGGCGTCAGGGTTGAGCATTGGTTCCAGGTAGTTTGTGATGGTGGCCAGCCGGCCCGTCTTGGTGACTCCCAGCCATGTTCCACCTTCCTTGCCATTTTCAAGGTCTAGGCCTGGGAAACATAGTGTAACCGATGAGAAATTTGAAACAGTATCCAACCAGTCCCAGTGTCTGATTGAGATTATCCCCAATTTCGAGTTTATTTACAAGCGCAGTAATAATACAAGGAATATAATGAGTAATGATTACCCAGTACTTAATTACAAAACAAAACAATATTTAGCTTGTTTTGCCAATCATCCTGTTGATTATCAAACAATTCAAGCAGTACATAAAAATGAAGCGTAACATATAATCATAGCAGCCTATTATTATCAGACCCGATCTATTTTGGTTTGACACGCATGACGTTTGACTCGCACAAGCCAACACTAAGGGTATCGTAAAGAGGGTTCGGAATAGTTACGACAATCAGTTGCATGGCTTGGCCGGACCCTCGTCCACGTGAAGGCATTAAAAGTGTTTTATTGCTTGCTTTTCTGTAGATTACATAACCCCCTATGTATACATCACTATAATACAGGCATATTACATATTGCCAGCCATAGTTTGCATCATAATCACAAGTGGCCGCCTTGAATGTAATTCGATGGGGTAAGAATCAGTCAATAGCTAGACTAGGTGTGTCCGCCATGGATTCCGCTGGATCAATATCAGAGAGGTCCACTTAGTCCTGCCACTGATCTAAAGTGGAAGAGGAGGTTCTCCTCTGGGAGCGGTCAGGCGCACTAAACTGGGTTCCTCAGAGGGGGTTGCGGGGGAGAGAGGGGGGAAGTAGAGCTCACTACCTCCCTCTGTCACACTATACCTCCAGCAGGACAGAGCCTTGGACCATGTATACGCGTCACACCGTATAAAGGCAGCCATCAATTAAGGCTTCCACTTCAGGAGTCCGGACTGCTCCATTATAGAGGGGGGGGCAGGGCTCTGTGTTTCCTCCCTCAGTCGAAGAAGGCTATGATTGGTTTCTCATGCCAGTAGCACAGTAGTGTATTGGAGGGGGAACGTGGGTCAATTAAAGTTTGTATACCGAGGGCAGGGGACCCACAGCGACTGAAACAGGAAGACGTGACTTGATTCTATAGGGGTAAAGAAGGCCGATAGTTAGTTTGTTGTTGAGAAAAACAAACTAGACGACCACAGATGAATAAATATTCAATGGTTCTTGGTGTTTTTCTTCCTCTTTCCAGAAACCTCTTGGTCTGGATACAAGAACAACACTTGGTTGGTGCTGCTGGCACCATGGACAGGCATGCTACTAACCCCGCTACCAGTTCATCAGAGCTGCAGTGCACACTCACCACTGAGGATATCGCCGTTGGACGCCCAGTAGTCTGCCGCCTTGGTCGGCCTGCTGTAGTACTCATCTCTGTTTGCAGCCAAAATCAGCCTGAAGAGACGAGGAGAGATGAGAGAGAGACAGAGTCGAGTGATAGAAAGAGAAAGAATAACATTGGATCTTACTATTTTTGCTCCATCCCAGACCCTTGTTGGAACATTTTGAGTGAGGAGCTGGAGAGGCTCCACAAGGGTCACATGGGGGAATCAATCATTTTGGATCCCCAACTGTCTCTGCGCAGAGGACGCTCTCACATACCACCACTTCTTATAAATTTCTCCCCTTATCTTTGTTCCTCCCCCCCACATTGTTTGTCTAAACCCATGAACGTGCATATATCCTCACACTTTGAACAGAGCCTTAGATGAACTCAATTTGAATTAATAGTAACCTCTCTCTGTCATCTGAGAACTAAGTGTTGTGTCCTCCCAATCCATCTCCCAAATCCATTTCTGGGGGTCTGGGGGTTTATAATTATGGTAATGAGCTGGCGGAAGGCCTTGGGTTGATTGATTGTAGATGCCAGAATCTCTGCAGTGACTGTCCCTAGGAGTCACTGCAGAGCTGTCGGCTGCTGCCCTCCCTCTCCCTCTCCCTCTCCCTCTCTCCCAGCCGTTCAGTTATTTCCACCGAGCGGTGCGGTTCGGTTCGGTGCGGCACGGTTCGCTTATATTGGCGTTTCCGCCGTCAAAAGTTGCACAGGGTCCCAAAACAAGCGTGCTGAGCTGCTCCTTTTATCGGTACTCCGCCGTTGGAGTACCGATTACCTTTTATCGGTACTCCGCCGTCTGAAAGGGTGGAGGCATTAGAGCCACACTGTTCTGCCAGGGGCCTCAAAGTACAGAATTTCGGTATTAATTTTCGCAATAGACGGAGTGGGCTCCAGCGGATTGGAGGAGGGAGGTGGAGGGCTGGCAGGAGGACCCCCTTTGATGATGCCCACAGAGAAGAGCATCAAAGGCTGGATACGGCTAGGAAACAGGGGCACTGAAAGCAGCTCTAGACCTCCGGACAAAGCTCACAAAGCAGAACGTGTCCGGTGAGCTTGTGGTTTACCTAGGTAAGTCTGCAGGTCAATTCGGTCGGTGGTTGATCAAGAAAAGACTGACTACTTTTTACATAATCGGTATTGAGAGAAAAGGCTTTTGCAGTTGCAGTGCAGGTGCTCACAAACACAAACACTCAAAGGCTAAGACCTAACCCTAAGGCCCTCCTGGCCAAATGTTTTAATAATCCTTAACATGGCAGAAGTCTGGTTACGGTGTTAGGCAGGAACCACAGCAGACATGAAACCATTTGAAATATTAATAATTGTTTGCCATCTTTCTGCCGTATAAGTTAAAAGGTCATCCCCATGAGTCTCTAGAAGGTTAATCGAGCTACCAGAGAAGCAATAACAAACATCCTGTGTTTTTCTTACAATATCCTCATTCATCTTGCGCTGAGGGCACAGACCGGTCATGTCTGGAGCATAGACTCAATAAGAGATCACAGGACTAACGGCAGATTTGCACAGCATTCTAACGTCCCCAAAGCACACAAGGAAACGACTGTGGCAAACGCTTACGCATGGAAAGGTTGAATGATAATTAGGGGATGTAGAGGCAAGCTCCTCTATGGTAGGATCATCAACAGCTGGCTAGAGGCCACTTGGAGGAGGGATTGAATGACATTTAGAAATCCATTATTAAGTTTAGAACACTTAAAAAGTTGCTTCTTATTTAAGAACTAAGAAAGATGATTCAAGAAGATTCCAACGCATTAGTGAGCTAGGTCAATTTGATTACAGTGGTTTGCAAATGTTGTTCTTTGCTAGCCCTCAGTGCTGATGTCAACACCAATGAGGGACTCAGACTCTCCCAACAAGTCTTTCCTTGTTATCAGACAGCGATATCTGCCTTGCCTACATTTCATCTCTCCTGAGCTTTGAGTTAGGTGGTGCGGTCCTCTGAACTCCTGATATCCAACCCGACGCTCAGAGGACACGGCACAGAGAGAGACGAACTGAGGCTAACCACAGAACTGCCTCCAGGAGCTGACCTTACACCACACCGTGAACACAGTGAATGTTTCTTTGTCAACTAGTCTGCAACGCCTGCTGTAGGAAAGTTATCGCTTACGGCAGAGCGCAGATAAAATAGGCGGAACTAGGATGTTGACCCCGATTTTTATTAAAGGGCTACATTAGCTAGGCTACTGTGACTCTACAAGGCAATGTAAGTGGCTAACAGACAGATAGGCTAATCCAGCCATCACCCCTTCTGGAAACACAATTTACGAATTGGAATTTAACTCGTCTGATTCTAGGCAACAGCTAAATGACATTAGATATATCTCGGTGTTTCCCTTCAAAGATCATCCGATTAAATGCTTCCCTTTTTTCATTTACCCAGTACCAGGTAAAGCCTCTCCCTCCTAATTGCAAATACGTCATAAGGCAGTTAAACATATGGGAAAGCAGTCAACCCCAATAAGCATGTAACAATTTTCCAAAAGTCCAAGCAATATCACTCTGACTAAGCCTCGCTGATCAACAAAAAAATATGTCATACCCTTGTTGCTTTGTCAAAGTTGTGTAAGATTGCATAAAACACAAAAATTAAATAAATTTGAACACTTTCTAATCCTTGGAATAAACAAAAAAATGTACCTTCGTTTTAATGCATTTGAGGGGAATTATCCAATTTTTAATTTATTTTTTCTTGCATCATTGCACACCTTCCCCACATCAAGACTGATTTCAACCTAAATGGACAGGACCAATTACACATAATGAAGACGTTCCCTTGGTGAAGCCATCGGTGCATATCACACATGATATGTTGCTGACATTGAAAACGGATTTGCACATTGGCGTTAAGTTAATGTTCATTATTTTCCATTTATTTTATTTGAAGTTATAATGGTTTAACTTTAACACTCTCCGAATTATATCAATATGACGTGACGGTCAGTTAGCTTTGCACAGAAACAGCCAGTAGAAAGGTCAGTGGGCTAATACTTTAGACTGAGTGTATATCAGAGCTTGTACTTTTTTTTCTCTCACTTTTACTTAAGTAAAGAAGTTGAATCAGTACTTTTACCAGAGTCTAGTACTTGTACTTGTACTTCTACTTGGGTAAAGAATGTGTGCACCTTGCCACCACTGCTCTATTTACTTTGGTATGTTATGAAGCCTTAGAAACAGACCTAGTTATGAAGAGGCTAGGAAAACACAGGAGCAGACAAATACACCACCTGATCCTGATGCAGGAGATACAGACGTTTCAGGAGCCAAAGGGTAGCCTCGTGAGAAAATCCAAATAGCAAGATTGCGTTCCTCTAATTTGAAGGAGTATGGCTTGTCTGGGGATCAATTTAATTCCCAATTGAGTTTTGAATTGCTACCCTTTATCGGTAGGACGATTTTTTAATTCTGGAGAACGCAGCCGTCCTGGTTCATGATGAACTGAAACCAACCATGAGGAAAACGGAATGTGAACTCAAAAGTTCAGGATGGTCACACAAAAGGTTAGCACAAGTTGAAAGAATAGCGTAGGATAAGACAAAGTACGATAAAATAAATACAGAACGGATGGCTCTCTCAGTATTTACAATAATGTGCAATACAATATGTGCAGTAAAGAATAGCGTCTATGTAAAATTACATAATATAGGCAAAGTGTGCATAAATAACAGTTGGTGAAGTCCTACCTGTAGGCATTTTTGGATGCTGGCCGTGGGTCAAACTTGAAAAAGAGTATGCACATGAGGGATGATGAAGGAGAGACGGCTTGTACAGTCCAGAGTTACTTTCAAGGCGTGCTCATGTTCACATCTAAGAAATCAGACAAACATGACAGGTATGATTGAGTGTTGCATGGATAAATTTGTATAAGTCTGTGTGTTTTAGGAGGGCCACATGATAAAAGGTATGGTGGAAGTTCATGCCAGTCATCATCACAGAAAGCATAGCTTGGCTGCGTGTGCAAAAAGTGGATTGACCATCTGTTAGTAGATAAGACTGGTATCACGATGTGCCTGGACCAAGGAGCGATGTACAATGCGAATCATGGGTCGCACATGACATGAGGCTAAACTAAATAGGGAACTCGGACAAATGAGTAAGTTACAAACTGAAACACGAGTAAGGCAAGAGTTGTCCGAGCGTGACTTACTTAGTCATCCAAGTGCATTACCATGACATAACGAAAGAACTTTAGAAACGTATGATCTTACAGGTAGAAGTTGTGACCGAGTGGCAACTGACCGACACGTTGACGTAATCACTGATAAATACATCTTCGCAAAATAGAAATAAGATGCAATTATTTTTGGAAAAACAACTCGCTTGCTAGCAGATTGTTGTATCAACAGTATGATGTCGCGTAGCCAAAGGATCGCCCATACCGCCCCCCCCCCCCCCTCCACAAAGCACACTGTTATTAAAACATTGTATGGACAACAAAGTTTGGTGTTTTGCTTTGTTTAAAAATACTTCTACTTTACTTACACGTATTGCAACTACGAAGATGTTACAGTCCCCGCAAGCCTTAACTTGCTGTTGAAACCTTGAATGTCTGACGAGTGCAATTAAATAGTAACAACAGCTCGAGCAGTCAGTCCGGTCCTGACAGATCTATACTACGCATGCGCCATGGCGGTCGCTTTACGGCACCTGTAAAGGCAAGGCTGTCAAACAAAACGTGAAACGATCAAAACAACAAACACCCTTTCGACGTGGATTATGACATTTTGAAATGTTGATGCCTAATATCACTGAATTTTGATAAAATTAATAATTGCCATCTGTGAGATTATTATTTAAAGTTGTTATTTTCTGATTTCTGATATCTAAAGCTGAACCACAGCGAGATTAATTGATTTATTTAATTGATCTGTTCTGCAAAGTAAAAGTATTCAATCTAGTCCAGTGGTTCCCAACATTTGTCATCGAGACCTTTCGCTGGTCAGACTCAAAAGGTAAAAACTAGATAAATACACATGCAGTAACTAAGCAAAGGGTGCAAACGCCCCCTTTATACAAAATTATAACTGCAAGAAGGCCATGGCCATTCGGAAATAGCGGAAAGAAAAAGACATGAACGCTGTATTGCTCCCAGACAGTGTGTTTATTTAGCAATGACAAAGAATAAAAACATAATGTAAGCAAATGATGAACTAAGCAAAACTATTTTGAAATAATAACAAGCTATAATACTATATTGACTGAACAATATGCATTAGGTATTCACAGATAATCTGTGGATACCTATTGTAATTCTATAATTGTTTTCAATTATCTTTTATTTTTTTTATATTATTGTAAAATTATCTCTGAATAATAATATCCAACGAATAAAATCACTTGGTCAAACCTGCGTGGAAAATATTGATGAGAAAGTTTTTTTTTACCATCTAATCGGATTAATGAGTAGAACAAGTAGGCAAAGATAAAATACTGATGATTATGATGCTCCAATTAATTAAAGTGTGAATCCTTTTTCTCCGCACTGGCATCTGCTGGCAGAAGCTGATATTGCATTAAACAGATAAAGCCAAAGTCATTTAATAATTTTCATGTTTACATAATCACTTGTCTTGGATGAAGATTATTCAGATTTAGATAACTTCATTAATCCCGGGGGAAATTTCTTAAAATAGTCTGCAGCTCAGTCACAAGAAAATATTATTTAACAGACACTTTCATCCAAATCGAATGAGAAGGAATATAGACTCATCTCATTAATAAGCAGGTAGGGGGTAGGCATCTTTCTCAATGGGCCTATAAATTAGGATGTGAATATAAGGGAAGGAATACACCACCTCTGGCTGCAAACCATAACCACTACACTGATAATAATGATGAATGATGCAGACAGATTCCCAGTTCCCCTCGGTAGACAGAGTTGAGAGTCTTGACTCTTTAAATATGGAAGTTTGGATTGTTAGACTACCTAAAAATCCTGACCCGCCTGCCCAATTCAGACTGATAGTAGGCCTAAAGACTACTCAGTCACCGACTGTAACGTAAAGTCAAATTGAATGTTTAATGCTAACCAAATGCACTCTTAATTGAGTTTTGTTTCATGCTAAAATGGTGTGGTCGTTTTCATGGCCGCTCTGTCTACATAATATCCTTTCCATTATCTTAGAAAACGTTTAAATTAGCCTCTATTAGTGCCTGGTTGCTTTATTGTGAAAATACAATTAATTTCCGTCATGACGCACTTTACTTTGAAAAAAACAGCCGGATGTATACATTTAATATCTGCTAGCCTGACATTGCATTGTTGAGATGGTCGAGTTTCTGAAACGCGCATGTTTAAATAAGCGGTTATATCCACTTCACACAAACTGCCATTTATATAAAAATGCTGATTCGAGTCATTTACAAAATTATATTTATATCATATCTCCTCGTATTATGCATTGGCTATTTTCATTAGGCTACAGAAGTCATCCATAGGAATATAAACCAACATATCCTATAATCAACACATAATCAATGATAAAACATTTCTATTATAGGCCTAACGTCACCAATAGTTATTCTCTCTTTCAAACTCAGAGATGGGTGATGGGGCGGGCATATTTACTCGTCAGCGTCGCATCAACCACTGTCTTGGGAAGAGGTGATGAATAGTAGCCTACCAATACCGGGCTACACAATCTTGCAGTTGGAAATAAGTGAAGTGAGTAACTTTTATTCAGATGTTTTGACACTGAGAAACGCCATTGATAAGGAGCCAGTAGAAGCAAATAGCCGAGCAGATCTGGAAGGTTGTAATAGTCGCTTACAGTAACGTTAAGCCAACTTGCCTGCACCGCGTTCAGCATATCGCTGTCCACCTGCCTGTCTGATTACAACGAGGAAAGCGACGTGCACCATGAAAGGGATGCATTGAGGTATGTATATTTAAATATATATATATTGTATTGGGAAAATCTCGACGAATATACAATTGCACGAAACATTCTTATTATCTTGCGACGTGCAAGTTGCAGGTCGTAGGCTATTGCGTGTGTGCGCAAGGTTTTAACTGCCATATCGTTTAAATTCAAGTGGTTGCACGTCAATGTACATTATTTTGTATGTTACCTCAAAATTGCTTAAAATGAAATATACCTTGAGGGAGGCGAGCCTGAGGACCGACGAGCTGTCAATCAGTTGAGCTTACTACGCTATTGTTTAACTCATCCTGTGGGAGCCTGTTTACGAAGGAGGAGAACCCTGTGATTTTTATTTCCATTATACCTAGTGTACTCTTTGATATTTGTTTCACGGTTTGCCTGGATGTTGAGCACCCAATGTACCTTTAAAAATCTTGTACTTTCTGGTTCATCTGTCTAATTCAGCGTTTTTTTTTTTTTTCTATAAGGCTTTGAAGCCAGACGTGAATAAGAATTGCGAGGTCCATCATTTCCTAGTTTTATTCACGAGAGGCCGACGTTTTTATCCAGATGGTAATTTATACTAAAGGGATTTTCGTGCCATTATGAGATGTCATTATTATTCTTTTTTTTATTGCCCTGGATTTCACTCGGGTTTTGTCCTGCAGCATATTCTGCATAGTATTTCTGTGAAAAGGTTGTGGAATGACTTTTAAGAAGTTCAGTCGACATAGTGTGTGTGTGTGTGTGTGTGTGTGTGTGTGTGTGTGTGTGTGTGTGTGTGTGTGTGTGTGTGTGTGTGTGTGTGTGTGTGTGTGTGTGTGTGTGTGTGTGTGTCTGCACACACGGTTGCATGGTTGTTAAGATTGTGCACAGGTAATCTTCCAAAGGTTTTCATCAGTGCATAGTGAGTATAGAGAAATTACAATTCTCCTCTGTTGCAACCCTTTGGTTGGATAGCAATTGGAAGGCAACTCGCCTATTGCAGACTGGGTACTCTGCAAATCGCCTAAATGTCACCAGATATGAATGTAACTAATAAATCATATTCATATCATAAGCCAAACTGTTTCACAACAGCAATGATTTGGTCAAAATAAAACTGTTTCACTAGAGAGCAATGATTTTGGCAAAATAAAACGTCACTTTTTTGTACAGAAGGAGGAGAGGAAAGGCCCAATGCTCCCCTGTTTGGAGTGATGCATGGCTCTTAAAAAACTACAACCCACCCCGTGCAGTATTTGATACAGATAAAGGAAAAATAAATAAAAAACAACAAACAAACAACAGGTAAAGCAGTGTGCAGACAATCAACCCTTGTTATGTTGGTGCTGCCAGATTATTATATCCCAAGTGTATGTCCATACCTGCAAGATCCCTGTGACCATCACTATGTTTATGATGAAGGGACATGTTGTCTAGTCATGAATACTGTTACCAAAAACTTGTTGACAGCCACAATGTATCTGGAAAAAGCAACGCCTTCCTCCATGGAGATTCAAGAAACTCTCTTGCAAACTAACCCACCGGAGAAATGCTGGACATTCTCAGAGGAACAGAGTGCCACCCATGCTATGTAGAACAAGTTCTCATGACCTAAATACGCTCAAGTTACAAGCCGGGGATTAAGACGAATGACATTTCAGTGTAAATCCAACTGGATTCAGGCTGGGCCTTTTCTTAAACAAAGGGGGGAGATCCAAATCTAGAGGAATGGTATGCTGAAGCATAAAAGTAGCTTATCTGAATGAGCACCCATCCATTCATTTTATCAATGTAATTAAGAAGTTTAAAGGAGAACAATGTGAGAATTAATCGAGTAGTGTGCTTACCAGTGGCCGGTGATAAGTAAGTACAGCATTCATATGTCATTACCAATATAGCACATTCTCTCAATTTTAACCACCAGTATTATGAATTAATGATGGAATTTCAATGAGATAAGCTAAATATTTAGCGAAGAATATTGTGGGTGCATATGAAGGGCACTCCCATCTCTTTATACACTACTACCACTATTACTAAGATAAGATGTTCTGCATACTATTCGGCATACTATTACAGTTATTAGTTGTTAGCGCAGAATGGATGCTTTTGTCCAAAGCGACTTACATTGAATTAAGTAGTGATTAAGGATTAGGTGGGGGTTAGGCAGCGTGCTCATTACAGAACGTATTGGGGATCGAACCTAGTTCACATTGACAGGGAGGGAAAGACCCTAGCAACTAGACTTTCCTGCACCCATTTATCAAAAATTCTTTAAAAAAATGTGTATTTGGGAGCAGGAGGTTGGGTGGGGGGGGTTAACTATCCTCTCCCCATCTCACAAAATATACTCTTGCATCCTACTTCCACCTCTTTCCCCCATACATCCTCTTCAACGTTTATATCCACTCTTACCTCCGGCGGATAGAGACCCGCTGTCCGTATCATCTCTTCACTGTCACTGCAGCAATCACAGTAAAACAGGCTTGCAAGCTCCAAACTGTCAAGCTACAGCCAATTCTATATTGTGTTGAATGAGTTATGCCAGATCTTTCTTTATATTGTCTTTCCCTGGGCTATACATGTTGAATTGAAACAATGAGTGCATTGAGTAACTCGTAGAATGTAGGGGGACCCTTACTGTGAAAGACTTGTGTTAGAGGATTGTGAGGTAGAAAATAATTAGTGAGTTGTTAGAAGAAAGTGATAGCCTATTGCTTGAGTGATCTGGGGTGTGTGTGATTGGCACAATAGACTATATTACACAGATGGCTGGTTTTATGACTGTTCCTCATTCCATATACAGAAAAGGGACAAAAGTGATGTTGGAAATTCTAGTTAATTGTTAATTCACAACATACCATGCAATTTTGAGTTTCACGAGGTGATTGAATTAGAACATTTGTGACACCATTGTTGCATTGTAATATAGTATTTAGTTCTTCAACACAGTGAATATATAGAGTGACAGACTACCCAATAATAACTGGCATTCCCTAAATGATACGTATAGCCTGAATTAATATAATGCAAGTCTTTGTACTTTAAATACAGCCAAATGTCAGAATCCTGAAACATTGGTAAGTCTCACAAATCAAAATTTAGGGTTAATATATCATGCCTGGTGGCAGGCAAGCTCAAATCTGTGTGAATGTTGCACTTACATTTCTTTGGCTTCAAATTGGTTTGACCAATCATGTTGCTAGGGGCGGCGATCTACAGACGTGCGTAACACGAGACAAATTACGACTAGGCAAAAACTCGGGCGTAAAACCAGGCTACACTCACACTCACACAAGATTTAACAGGACCTGTTGGCATAAGTGACGATGCTAAGACGGTGTGCATCGATTCCAAGACCATTCTACAGTGCTATCGCCGTAGTGCTGCCAGAGCTGATCGTATTGGAGGTCTAATTAAAGATATGGCCTCCAAAGTGCACACACTTTATCCATAGCCTGTGGGAAGACAAGGAGAAACGTCTTGTCGGGCACTAACATCCTTAGGCCATGTGTCAATGAAGGTTTAAAATCAAACTTGGTTAGTAGAGTTGCCACTGTATAAATACATTTGTTAAAATCGTCTCATGAATACTCCATCCTTCCACTTTCCAATAAGCGTCTCTCTGATGAACATCTCCATAACAAAAAAGGAAACCTTGCTGGTTTCCGGCACAGGCGTTGTGCAGTCTCCCCCCAAGAAGTTTGGCTATAGCATTGTCAAACTTCTGGATCCGAGATTACGGTAGTGAAGTACAGACTATCACCAGGCAAAGCTGGACCTAGGGTGAATGGCTCTTTGTGGGGCTGGCACCTGCAAATCCTTCCCCGGTCTCACTTACACCCAACCCTGACTCTATTGATATGCTCCTCCAACCCCCACTAGGCCCTGCCTTGGCATAGTGCTGGTGAGCTGGCATCTGTTCTTCGTCAGCCCTTCTGCAGAGGAAATAGCTGCCTAACTCGGGTCTTTGTCTGGGGGAGCAGGAGCAGGCTTACAGGTGGTTAACCTTAAAAATAACATTTGTCTACTTTTGGGAAAGGTTGGTGGTCATTGTTGCCGGCAAACATTGTTGCCGGCAAACATAGTGAATACAGAAAAAGTCTTTAGACCACTCTTTATCAGGCACTGGCTTTTGTCACCTTTCTGATGGAGTATGGAAACCAATTATCTATCCAGTTGGTATTAATTATTATAAAATCAAATCAACAATAAAATCAAATACAAAATCATTCCCTAGGCCACCCGTACGGACAAAGCAGTTTGCCTCTGTGATGCTCTGCAACTTGTCCCCCGTGTCAAAATTAGTTTTGAATCGGATAGTGGTGAAATCATTTCCCTAAGCCAATCTGTTTTGGGAACCCGGGTAGGATTGTTATTAGATTGTAGGTGCCGGCCTGCGGTCCCATAACATGTTGAGTCAGCAGATAAACAGCCCCTTCTTGGCCGGCCTCCTTCCTTCTCTGCTCCTGTCATGATGCCAGGGTCAGCATTAACATACAGCTTCTAGAGTGAATCCCTCTATAAGTCCCCCAAACTCAACCCTTTCCAAACGTTCCCTCTGGAGACAGGGCCATTGGAGAGACTGCATTCAGTTGACTTGCACTCAATTTGATATCATTCATAACTTACCGCAACAACCTTTTATTTAAAAAAATAATATATATATTTCGACTATACTACTGACCCCTTGTTAAAAGTTAGCCCAAGCTGAACCAATCATATGACAACCTTCACTGTCGGTCATCATTTCAAGAGTTTAGTGAAATATTAATAGTTTCCCTATGACCCCACGGATAGTGGATCAAAATAGCCCCACACATCCTTTGTCTTCCCATTGCATTCACATGCTTGTAGTGTGTGTAGTGTCAACTGTTTTGAAACAGACAGGGCAAGTGTATGGTCGTGTGGTCTGGGATTGCTTTTGGGCATGCAGCACTGGACCAGAGCTCCGCGGGTAGGTGGATATCTATATTTCTGCCTGTTTATCTCCTGTGTCACAACACTCCCCCCAGAACAAGAGGATTAACCCTAGCAGGCAGAGCCTTGATTTGGCCAGAGATAAGAGCTGCTTAATTGTTATCACTTGGACTGCGGCCGAGGAAACACAGGAACAATGACCCGACATAGGGCACGGCAGCTTGAACCTGTACTTTCCCTAATTGCAGAAAGCATCATTGGTTCTATGTCAGTACTATTCTTGTTGTGTTTATTCCATTTCCATTGAGTCATTTAGTGGAGCAGACACTTTATTCAAGGCGACCCACAGGTGAGGCTGAGGACAATCAAATCAATATTGAAGCAACAACAACGTTTGTGCTACACAGCCAAGTTGCTGAATAACAAACTCGGCTATTGAAATAAAGAAATAATAGTCTGCAGGTTATTTTTAATTAGAATTATTCGTGAAGTTCATAGAAGTTAGTGCAACACAACAAACAAATTAAGATGAGTTCCAAATGCTACAGTACTATAATACATTATAATATTATAATGTATTATAATGTGAAAAACTCAGTAGTATCACATAAAAAGTACCCAAGTGGGTTGATGTTGTTCCGGTAGAGACGGGCTACATGTGTTATTTGAAGATGGACTCTGCTGATCGTCTGGAGCTGGGTAGCTCTTTCCACCTGGGGACTGCAATAGAGTTCACACAGTGCCATTTGCATCGGTTAGTGGACCATTGTCATTGCTCCATGTGGCTTCTGATGCTTTGCGACGTCTTTCAGCATCATATGCAGAGGTTCCCTATACAAAGAGCATTCTGCTGTTGCAGCTGTTTGTTTTATGTTCGGGTTTGTTCATTTAATTTGTAATATTTTAGTTCTGGTTATTTTTGCTAATCCTTTTCGTGGGGAGTTCTTATTGTGGGGGGGTAATAATAATAATAATGAGATACATTGAGCCTGTTTTCTCTCCTCGACCTGAAGTCTCCCTCACATTCAAGAAATAAATAAGTATAATAATAATATTATGCTGATGAATGAATGTATTCAGTATTGAATATACAGTCGGTCTACACTTCCTGGGAATGAATAGGAAATGTATTTTTGATTGTATTGGATTCTATTTTGCGTAATGTATGTGTGTGAGCTACAGTACATCAAATGTAATAGCTACTGCAATTCTTTCTGTACTTGTGCATAACAAATCCACTCCCCCTAAAGAGACTCACACATGAATAGGGTACAGGATATTCTAGTTGTTTGGTTATTGGATTCCCGCCTGAAGGTTTGGGGTTTGCATCCTAATGTCCACAGTCTACCTCTAGACATCTTTGAGCAAGATGCTGAATCACATTAATGACAAATGATACAGTTCACTATAAATCACATCCGGCCAATTAGACATATACGAAATAGACATACACAAATAGTCTTTAAAGAAGTAGTCTCAGAATATGTGGCAATATGGATCCTCTTCCATGGACCACTCATCAAACATAGGCTATTATCTTCCCTTGCATAATTTGTGATTCCATCTCCCTCTGGTTATTCTGAGATGGCAGAGCTCCTGTTGTGTTGGAGAAAGCGTATGGTATCGCTAGGAGATCAATTGTCCCTACGAGGTTTAAGAACAAAATGGATGCCCGGGCTGTATTTGGAGAACCAATCAGAAAGTTCTTGATTACAAAGGCTTTATAATGTTAGCCTATTTCTCATTGCTTTCTCACTACTTGCTGCTGCAGGGTTTTTTCTGCTTTAAGAGTCTTCAAACAGATGCCCATGACAGTTAATGGAGTAATTATACTGCAATTATGGTTATGTGATAAGGTATTTCAACTGTTTCAGATTATGTTGACCAAATATATGCCGCCATACTGTTGTTGTCATATGCAGACCCTAATATCATACAATAAATAAAGAATTCGGTTTTAAAGGAGCCTATATGTTGGTTCCTTCATATAATCTTCTGCCTGACATTTTGAATGGACAAGGATCGTTCAAAGATGTACATTAATATTCACAAGTGTGGTCATGGCATTTTGAGATGCCCCCCCCCCCCCCCATCCAAAATAAATCCTTGTAATAAATGAATTATGTCCAACGATGAGGAGTTGATATAGTTGTTAGTTGGTTCAGCGGCCGATTCACATAGAGAGGTGAAACGCTGCTGCCTCGCTGAGAGCTAATAGAGGCAAGTTCAAAATGTCCTTTCTCCTGCTACTTAAGACTTGGCGAGCAATACAAAGGGATGCTGTCAGGTTTGTGAATGTGGCGGGACGACATGCCAACGCATTCATCAATTCCGGACCCTGAAAATGTTTAAGAAGAGGTCTAGATGTTCACGGCCCAGGCAGCAATGGTCCTCTCTGTGCCGAGTGGCTGAGAGAGGTCCTGACCAGCTGGGACTGAGATGTTCCGGGGGAGCTTTGTGCAGAATATTCCTCCACAAAGCTTGTGAGGGACGAACATACAGCACCATCTGTGTGTGTATACATTCAGGTTTCGTTTTGCAGGTCAGTATAGTGGGTCTGAAATCTAATCTTTGACAGCCTAATGGAGAACTTATGGATGGTTTTAGAAAGTGAGTTATTGATGACGTCTATCCCTCCCTGTCGTCCGTAGTACGCAACCTTTCCCCATCTCGTCGTTCCTGTGTACGATGTATCCTTGGCAACCCTCTGGAAGTCAAAATCTTGGGGTTGTCTGGAGTGCCATTTGTAATAAGATCAATGCAGGGCTGCTGCAGAGCAAAGCTGCTGTTAAGGCTTGGGAACTGCTGCAGTCTGCATCAGGCTCCTTCTAGTACAACAACAGCATACATGTTACATATGCCCCATTAACCTAGATCCAAGACCAAACGCATTGGTGGTATTAACTATTATTTACTATGTATTCATTAAGCAGACACTTTTATCCAATGGCACTTATTGGCTATATATTTAACATTATTCACGGAGCCTGAGGTGAATAATTGTTTTAGTATATATACTACACGTGAACACTCCACAACCATTTGACTATTGTCCATCCTGCCAAATGTATTTCCCCTGTTAATTTGTGTTTTAAGACGCTTGATTGGACGATATAATGCTTGATAAGATGAAGTTTGCAAGGCCTTTCCCCGACCCTAATTTAATGATTGTGCCAGGTACAGGTGATCTATCAGTACATCACCTGCTGAGATTCTACAAGAACACTTGATTCTCAGTGCTATGTATTCCAACAGAAACATTTCCCCAAAAAATAAGAACATTGCAAAAAAATAAGAACATTGCATTTACCAAGTGAAGATATTAAAACACTTTGTTATTCTTGGGAGGGAAATTGAGGTGAGTTCCTCTACTAATGTCACTGTATCTCCCTCGTTTCGATGCCTCTTCAGCGAGCGAGCCTGTAACAGAAACATCTCCGAGACCCTGCGGGGCTGAGGTGCTTCCTGGGAACTTGTGGTCAAAATTGAAAAAATAAACACCACCGTGTCGGCAAATGTTGTGGCTTGACGTGTGTGTGTGTGCATGTGTGTGTGTCTGTGCGTGATTGGAATGATGAATAGATAGTGTCTCTGCGTGTGTGACGTACACCAACATGATATCCAGCCACCAAAGAGGCAGAAGAAAGACACACAGCGCCTGGCGTCCCCACTAGCTGCTGGATGTGAAGCGCTTGATTGTGCTGCATAGCCTGCAGGCGGCGGTTCGGGAGGGGATGGTGGGTGGGTGGGTGGGTGGGTGGGTGAGAGGGAGGGAGGGCAGGGCGGCAGTGGAAGGATGTGTGGGCTGCAGTTGGCGGGGGAAAGCCAGCTGCACAAGCCCAGCAGGAGGCCTCGTCTATGGCAGGTCCACAGAGAGCAAGGAAGGAAGGGAGAGAGGGATGGGGATGGAGAGTGAGTGAGAAAGGGAGCAGAGAGCTAGAGAGAGAGAGAGAGAGAGAGAGAGAGAGAAAGAGAGAGAGAGAGAGAGAGAGAGAGAGAGAGAGAGAGAGAGAGAGAGAGAGAGAGAGAACATAAAGGTGAGTGTGAATGAGAGTGTTAGGGAGGGAGAGAATGAAGAAAGAGCAAGGGAAAGCGAGTGAGGGGGGGAAAGAGAGGGATGAAACAAGTGAAATAAGAGAGCGAGGGAGGGCGAGGTAAAAAAGAGAGGGAGGGATGAAGCAAGTGAAGTCAGAGAGCGAGTGAGGGAGAGTAAAGGAAGAGAGCAAGGCAGACAGCGGATGGAAGAGGGACACAGGATGAGATGAAGGAAGCTGAAGGGGAAAGCTGAAAGAAGCAACATTTGGCATCAAGAGCTTTGGATGGATTTCATCTCTGTGTGATATGTCTGTAATGTGTATGTTTGTATGTGTCCTTGTGTTTTGTGTGTGTGTGTGTGTGTGTGTGTGTGTGTGTGTGTGTGTTGGGGATGGTTCTAGTGTGGGTGGAAAGGCTGCTTTTTGCGAAATACTCAATAATAACGATGAGATGAGGAGGTCTTGGCAGTCATGGCATTATTGAGAAAGATGACCCCAACCCCATCCCACTGCTGTGTCCTGACCTGCACATGAGATGATGTTTCCGTTGAATCTGGAAAATGCATTCCCACATCCATGCCTGCACTGCAAGTACTGAACAGTGCCCTTATTCACACGCCATTGCAATACACTCACTGGAGCCTGTATTGCTTGATGCTATGATGTGTTAAAGTAAAGTAAAGTGGTAAAGATTTCATGAAATGCCTGCCCATTTGGATACTGCTTTGGAATTAAATTGTTAATTTAAAACAATATGGAAAACAATACATACAGACAACAAACATAGTGCCTTTCAGAGAGTTTACTATCGGCATACTATCAGCGATGACTTTCGACGCGAGGCATGCTGATGATACCTCCCCCTCCCACCAACACAGACAAGTGATCAGCCGTGCCGAATTTCAGCAAAATATCTAATATAAGCTAATTAACAATACAATCTGCCAAACACTCACCCAACCCGCGACAACAACCCTCTCTTAAATTAACATTGGTAGTAGGCTACTCTAGAAACTGTTCAATCACAGTGCGTGTCTGTTCTAGTAGCCATGCATGCATTGGATTTTTCCAATCCTTCTGCAATGCCTGATAGATGTTTAATTAGGGAGTTGGTTGGCGTGCAGGGTAGTGGAGCATGAAACAATAGTTTATTAGGAAATGTGTAGCTTAGCTGAGTCACTAGGGGCCTAGTTGTGATGTGTCTCCTTGCTTTGATTAAAGGAATGACATCATAATATGCTCTCTCCATGTATCCAAGAAAGGCCAAGAGCTGCCACTCCAGATGCATGGGTTTTAACATTGTATTGCTCCACACCCGTTAGTTGGCAATGTGTAAAATGTCTACACACTAATTAACAGATAAAACTGAACACTTAACATCTCTTTTAAATGTAACAATATGTCCCAATGGAGTACATTTTTCTGCCAAACAAATATTGTGCTTAAGTTTTGGCCCTCCCTACTATTGGATAATCTCTTAAACTCATGATGACATTTACAAAACCTTGCCAAGTGCTAGATCAAAATAAAACCCATGGATCGTGATTTTAATACAAATACGCTCTTGTCTGTGCTTTGGGCCATTCATTCACATTTCAAAGCTCCATTGTATTAACGCCGCACTATATGCTTGGATCTTGGTCAGTTCCATTTCCACCACAAACACACACATCACCCCGTGGCCCTTTCACCTACAAACGATCCTCAGCTGGTTCTGTTTAATATGCAGGGAAAACTCTGAAAATAATTAAACTCCACTACCAAGGATACGACCCCAATTACCTCACATACCTATACCGTCGGTGTGGAGGGAGGAATAAAAGGAAAAGGGACAGTTTGCCATCATGGATAGCAAACTTGGGGCCTTGGACCTTTTAAGCACTGCTTTCTATTTTTGGCTTTGCTCTTGTCTATATACCAGCAATTCTTTCTTATGGCAAGTACAATTCAATTGATTCACAAGGCATTTGATTGCTTTCTTCATTGCCCTGCACTCTATTCTGACGTCCCTGCCAGTTCATTCCTTTTAATGTGTCAGTCATTGTAAGTCTGCGAGTATACCTTCAAATCACAATAAACACACCATAAACCAGCTGTGGCCGGATTTTAGCTGTAGCCTATTCATTGCAAAGTGTGTATAATCAAGTAGATTATTTTGGTTTTTTAATAAACAAGCAAGTCATTATACTTGATTTGAGTTATTCCAAGATGCTCTCTGTGACTGTTGAAACTAATCTAACAAGAGCAACAAGCAACATCCTGCTTGACCAAAGTGGTTTGGATTGTATAATATATTGCACGTTGCCTTGGTTACCTCAAGATGCAGAGGCATAACAGTGGCATCCTGTTTAACGTCTCTTTGTTTTCAAGCTTTTCTTTTGTATTTTGACATCCAGCTGCCTGTGACAGGGGCATACATATTCTAAACAACAAGCTCACGTAGATCATAGAAAGCCCAACAAAGAATTTAGCTAATTGCATAATTACCAGACGATGCTTATAGGTAAACGGCTATGCACAAGCCCTCTGCAAAATAGACTCAACTGATGGGCCTTGTTGTTACTAACTCCTTCCTGGGAAACACATATCAGCATGATGTGTGAATGATTGACAGCTCCTTTGCAGTGCCACAGCCCAAACCCAGCCTTTGACTTGTTCCCTATTTGTGATGAAATTCTCCATCGCCCGTCCTCCTCTGCCCCTCCATCAATCCTAATCTGTTGTAATGGGTCTCAGCCTGTGGTGTCTTAACCCCCCCCCCCCCCCCCCCCCCCCCCCAACCCAAGCAGCTGCTGAGTTCAGGGAGCTATGGAGAGATTAAAGGAGCCTCTTCGACCACCGCCACCCACGCCACACATGCCTCTAGCTTCTGCTAGCGTTCTTCTTTCATCAACTGTGTATCCAAATTCCTCCCTGGACCTATAGGAATGACAGGGGGTCGTTGAGTGGACCCTATGCACGCCAAATTCCATGCAGGCAACATTGGAGTTCCTATGGGACTTTCTCTGCTTATCAGTGTGGCTCATTAGAGGCAGATGAAACAATCTCTAGTGCCTGTGACTCTGGGCACATTGGGCAGTAGTATGCATTTGTCAGTGCGCCTGCTGCCTTTTTGCAGCCGTGCTGCTCCATTTCCTTGGCTTTGGAGATGAACCGAGTGCGCTACACAGAAGGCCACATGGTTGAGTCCCACACAACGTATCTGACAGATGCGAAAGCCATTCCTGTCCATCCCTGCCGATGAGCCCTTGAGCAAGACATTGAACCCGTTTTGCCAGCTGTAAGGCTGCTGCTCAGTGGCCCACCCATGTTTTTGTGTGCCAGATGTGTGAATGTCATGCATTCAGGGGTGAAGGGCTACGCATGGGCAGAGCATACACAGCACAAATGGCCTCACCCAATGACCTTTGGATGCATTTCCAGCCAGGCTGAGATTCAAAGGAAATGGCAAGGAGGTCATTAGGAAAGTAACACAACAATTTACAGAAACCCCCTGAATTCTTAGCAAGGCAATTTAGATACTGGTTCAAAGCATGTCCTGATCAACGTAAAATGTACACGTGTGCCATACAGGACAGCAGTTTGTCTTTTAAATTAAAAATGTATGAGTAGAACATGTATCATGTACACACACCAAATGGGTGCTCAAAATCCCGAAACATGGCAATGGCCTACTCCAGTCTAGATTTTCAGCTTTATAAATATCAAGGCAGTATCTGAACACACAGGACATATTCCTTGTGATCAGGCAGCGGTGAGCTGTTTGAGGGACCGGCCTCCGGGGGCAGGCCTGCCACCTCCTATTAGACCTCCATAATGAATGGCTTTGATGGGACTTTAGGGAATGAAGCCCATGTTTACTTGCAGAAAGTGGGTGTCCCGTGCCTGACCTTGTCGAACATGGCAGGAGACAGCCAGTGTAATTCTCCTTCTGCTGGCCTTCATTGGGCCGCTTGTCTCTCAGTTTCAGCTGTCGCAAACCCTTTTGAGTGGGGTCGATCTTCCACACCTCTCAGCCACACTGACACGCTCACAAACCAATGCATGTAGTTCAGGTGATGGCATGAACGTTTTCACTTGCTCTTTGCATTTGTTGTAGATTAAGTTTTTTCTTTAACATCATATGAGTATGGTAACGTTGGTAACAGCTACTTCTACACAAGGCAGGAAGAATTTGAGTAATAACAATAAAGTATTCTTCTTACTGTTAGACATGTGTCCTTACACAAGTACCTTCCCTAAAAAAAGAAAGAATAACAAATTAATCCAGAAACGTATCAGCAGTACAAGGTAAAGGCATCTGCTGTGGCTCAACCAGTTTCCATTTTAAGGAACTTGATATATCACCCAATTTAACTTTTATTGGCTACTACAAATTCTGACTTTGAGACCAAGGACACATGGCTTAATCAGTGGAGAACTCACCTCTGAAGAATAAAATTAGACAAGCAACCCCAAAATCTATATTCGTAATATGTTACTTTATCTCAGATATTGTATAGTTGTTCGAAGGTTACTTGAAATTTGGGATCGACCGATATATCGGTCGGCCGATATTATCGGCCGATATTCACGTTTTTTACGTGTATCGGTATCGGCCGATACGCGGCTGATTTTCGCCGATATTTTTTCGCAGTTTTTTTTTATTTTTTTTACTTGTTCTACCTCACCTGTTTTTACGATTTGTTAAATATTGTTCATCTACTTGTTCTTACTTGTTCTACCCCACCTGTTTTTACTATTTGTTAAATATTGTTTTTTATATTGAAGTTCAATAAATGTTCCTTTTTTTAAATTGAGACTTGTAACATTTGTTATCAGTGTAATTTTTATGATTGAGGGAGCAAAAGCAATATCGGCTCTAAATATCGGCTCTAAATATCGGTATCGGTGTATCGGCTAAGGCTGCTGAAAAAAAATCTGTATCGTATCGGCCCTAAAAAATCTGTATCGGTCGATCCCTACTTGAAATGTTATTCAAATTCAAGGACTGAACGAAATTATTCACTGTATTATCCAGTTATTTCCAAATATAAGCTATAATGTACAGAAACGTTCTAGTCCAGTTTCATCTCACTGGGCTAAGGTCTCTGTTGCGTGTGTCCTCATAAAGATTATTCGTTGTAACGACGCGTCTTTATGGCTGTTGCCAATTCCTGTACATAGTAATTAAAGTGATTGGGGTTGAAGCAATGAAATCCTCAAGGGGTTGTAATTAGTGTTGGTTACGGTGGGATTTTTTTTTATGTTCCTTAAATGGCATTTGGAAAAACCTCAACGTCAACTGAGAAAAGTTTTTGAAGATGCAAATGGTTCACCATTTTAGTTGGTTTTTTATCGCCAACAGATTCTCCAGAGGTTCATAAGACACGTTTGGCTCCTTCCACATTTTCTTTTGGGTCAACCTCGTGATTGTACTTTTATCTTTTCCTTTCTTTACACTGTGTCATGACTCTAAATCCTTAGACCTCATTGGCTTCTCTGACGTTCTCTTTTGCCCTAGCCGGGCCTTACCAATGCCCTGACAGCAGAGTTACATTAGCTCTTATTAGAGTTTTCCACTGGCTGGAAACACAACCGGAATAAATTAAACAACATTATACGTGCTCTTACCTGGTTATGGCTCTTATGGTAAAGGATGGGCAAGATGCATGAAGGAAATGGCAAGGAAATGGCTCTCTGATATTGTTATCAATATTATTGTGTCAGTTTACAGTTCATTCAATATCCCCAACTATTATGTGGTGTTCTTTCACCTGGGAACCGACAAGAATAACAAGCAGGAGGCCTTTATTGTAGCAGAGAATGTTTGATTTATGAGGTGCGGTCCGTTTATTGTATAATTTTCTGCATTGCGAGTTCTCATTGTGTCCCTGGTTGCTCTGGTTGTGGTATTTTTCCTATTGCTCGCTGTGTGTGCTATCACTATAACTTTTCAGATAGTACTCATTGAAATACAATTTTGTGGCTCTGAAATATTCCTTCCTAAAGACTGGCCATTTTGGAGACTTATACTTATACTACATATACTAATTTTAGTAGCAGTAGAATTCCGGAACACTAAATATTAAGTCACCTCTTATTAAATACATGTTCTTCATATTTCTCCCCTTTTCAAAATATCCTAGTACTTTTCCCCACCGAGTCCCATTCTAACATGTTTCAGACTGTTCATCCAGCATTTAATAATATACATAATTGAAGATATTCATAATTAACTGCAAATCTTTTTGTTTCTACCCCTCATCATCTTATTTTAGGATCATACACACCGTGAAATACAGATAGAAATACACCTACTCCAAGATAACCAGGAAGAAAATGAGACAAAATGGTTGTTGTTGTTTTTTTTGTAGGAGTTTTAACCACTTCCACTTACAGCATTATGCAATGATTTGAAATGACTTCCCAAGTACCGTGCTAAAAGAAGAATAAGACATAAATCAAGCCGAATCCGTTTTATCAATGCAAAGTAAAGGCATTTTCTCTGGCTGGATTTTCAGGAAGCAATTTTTGGAATAAATTCAAAATGTGCATCCAAACGTCCATCCTTGTCCTCAATAGATGTGAGGAGGGAATGAATCCACTTCTTTAAATCTACTAACATCGGCCGCTTCTCCCCTGTGCTCTAAATGGATGCTCCGGCTGGCTGACATTATGAACACTTTTTCAATGGAAACAGGAATTATGTGGGGATTCATTTTGTATTTATTGCATTAAATGCGCTCATGTCCTAGAACTGTAAAGGCAGCGGTCATAAGATAAGTAATAGTACTCGCTTCCTGAATCTTAATAAAATGTATAAGAAAATCCATAACCATGTTTTATTTGATATTCATGGAGTGGTGCAGGGACAGGATTTTTCAGTGGCTGAAGTCAGAATTTTGATCTGCGACTTCCAAATGCGACCATGCAATTCTAATTGGAACATCATTGGATTCTCCTTCCTTTAGAAGTTTCACATTCCCCTGCTGAGCAAGGGATATGAGCGATCCTCTCCGAACATTGAAAATAACTCTTTATCTTACATGAGGAAATTATATAAATCTTAGAGAATCCATCCATCCATGCATCTGGTTTCTTTACCTAATATTCATTGTTTGTTTAAGCTCATACATTTCTGGTTAATTTGAATGTGTGTAATCTTCTGATCAATCAATGCGGTCAGCAGAAGTAAACCACATCCAAACTCAATTCACAAATGTCCCATTATAAATCCCTTAACTGATTGATATTTAGGATCGCCCTTTAAATCACAAACCCACTACATACCATAACATATTAGTTCGAAAGTTTCTTTATTGGTAATGTGGTCACATTCTCATGCCTTTGTGTGTGTGCTTGTGTGTGGGTGTGCGCTTGTGTGTGTGTGTGTGTGTGTGTTTGCTTGTGTTGTGTGTGTGTGTGTGTGTGTGTGTGTGCGCATGTGTGCGCGTGTGTGTGTATGGTATGTCACCGTCCGAGAGTTAATCGGTTTAGTGAAAAAAGCTAATTATAGCAGTCAGAGTTCTGCACTTCTGCACACACACACACACACACACACACACACACACACACACACACACACACACACACACACACACACACACACACACACACACACACACACACACACACACAGACTACCTATAGTATAGTACTATTGAATGATATATGTATACATTTTATTTATTAATGTAAATCTAATTATTATCAGTCAGTCCATTCGAGATAGTGTGACGGTAGCAAAGTAAGATATGTCCTAACAGCCCAACTGCTATCACAGAGCTGACTCTTGATTTTCCCCAGTTCAGTTGGCCTACCTGAGCAGATTCAGGTCAGACTCCAGCACTTTCTAGGTCTTCCAACAGTTGTTGCCGGTTGCATATACTTAAGACGACATTGAAGATAGTGTGTCCTCATACAAGATAGCTGGTTTGCGACCAAAACTAAGAACTGCAGGGTACTGGGTCGATACAGCAGTGCTTTTCCCCGAAAACACCACTAATTGGTTAGCGTGCACGTGTACGATTATGCTGGAATCTGTCAATACTAAATACTGCCGCTGTAAATGATGGACACCTTGATTCCCGCTGTCTATTCATTTCAAGATTAACCAATTGAAGCAAGATTTGCTGAGATTGTGAAGGATTACACGCATCTGTATGGCCGCTCAAGCCGGGACTACAAGAACATGGAGATGATAGGAAACCTGTGGTGTCCTCTAACAAACAGCGAAGGCCTAGCAGAGACTGTATTGTACCCTTTCAAAATCGCTGTAATTGACAACAGTTCAACAGCCTACGCAAACGTCCATTTTTTGTAAGGATTTTGGGGCCTTAGCCGTGATGTTCTAGTTTCATTCAGAACCCCCTTTGAATCAGGTATTGTGAAGAAGGAACAGGTGGCTGGGTTTTCTGGTGTGTATATCAAACGCACACACCAGAGTTTGCACACAGTTTAAATGGCTGAAGAGACCTGTGTGGCTGAAGCTTTTACAGCCAGCGCACATATGGATATTCTAATGAAAGTGTACAGTGAGCAGCGCTCTTTAAACCGCAAAATACCGCATGGATGAGCTCTGCCTACTAGGCTTAAAGGGACTCTCAAAGCCCCATATTCCTGGCCGGAATATTTTTTTCTCAATGAGATAATGGGAAAAGGGTTGATTTAAAGTGCCTACCCAAGACAATCATGGTGACGAAGGGCAAAGCTTTTACTCTTACATGTAATTCATTTATTTTTTATTATTATAAAAGAATACCCAAGTTGAAGTTGACTTTGTGTACACTCCGTTCCAAAACGTTACTCGCCAGCAGCAGCAAAAAATATTACTTGTCTTTGCTTCTCCTCTTTTCCTGTCTAGGCGCAACGGGACAGTAGATCAGGGCTTATTATCTTCAAGTGAAAGGTTACAAATCAATACTGGCCATGACAGCAAATGTTGGCTTTTTACCAAAAGCAGGGAGCGGCTATGAAATATAAATCTGTAATCCCACAACTCCGCCCACCCTGACTCCCCCCCCAGTCCTTTGCAAATCTCTGGATACTATAATCAAACTGAACTGAGAGCAGTACTTCTCCTCTCACCTGCTGCGAGCAAAAACATTTAATTCCCCCACATATCAGTGGTGTGTTACAACAAAGAACAAGGGTAATCACTGACTTCTCTACCCTGCCTCCCTCACCCGTTTGTTCTCTGATTGTTGCCATGGCCACAAAATCCATTTAGGAAGATGGTTTCACTCAGAGGGTTGGGACTGGTTTATGCCATTGTCTACTGCTGTAGCTATTTTGTTACATTTGCTGTCTGGATAGATGGATGCCTTCCTGCTCCACAGGGCATTTCGCTAAAGTAGCTATGGATGTCAGGTTTGTTTGCTAGTGGTCTACAAATGCCAAAAATGCTAATCCTTTTGTGTTCATTACGGCAGTTGGCTGGGGCCCATGAGCAAATTAGGCTTTAACTATAGGTTGGATACAAAATATGTCTACTCCTCTGAGGCCATGTCCGGACTATGCCATCTAAATCTTTATTTCTGTTCAGACCTCGAAGGTGGATGTATCTGACAGGGCTGTCTCATCGTATAATTGTGACGTGCAAACCGAAACGCAGTTTAAGTGTGGCTGTACAACATGGCCATTTCAATTCCGTGTCTAAAGTGATGGGCTGTTCAGCATCCTCTATTATGATACATGTAGCGTCCTGAGTAATCAACCTATAGTTAAAGCCTAATTTGCTCATGGGCCCCAGCCAACTGACGCCAGAGAGTAGAAATTACTTGGCTTGGAAACAAACCCTGTGCCTCTTGGGCTTTTGTTCCCCAAATTGAAACGGATCACACAGGGATCACATGGTTGTTATCGATCAGAAGTGAATAAACATGGCGTGATTTGCACGCCGCGTCAAGGCTTATGAAGCGAGTTGGCGGGCCTTCTTAATTAACACCTCTTCCCAACGAGCGGTCTGCACCTGTGTCTCTTCTCCCTGATAAAGGGACTTGTTTTGTCTCCTCCTTGGCGCTCAAAGGTTTATCAGGTAATATATCCGGAGCTTCCCTGGACGTTGCAGGCACACTCAGAAATGGCTATTGACTTGAAATCCAGATAAAATCCTACATTGGCATTCCTTACAAAAAGCCAGGATGCAATCAGCATATTGATACATGGTATCTGTGGCGATCTTTCAGTGGCGTCAATGAACATCAAGAAACTTGATGTTCCTTGAAAGCAGTCACCAGCTTTATTGTTTATATTGTTCCCTGCTGGCTTGTAATAATCCGGTAGAAGTGGCTCCAATAGTGGGTTCTGCAATTGGTTCGATCCCCAGTGTCTTCAGTCTAACTGTACTACCTGCTCTTTATTGAACTTAACAATAACAATTTAGGTGGCTATGGATAACCAAGATAATATCTAGTATACTTAACAATTGTACCATACCATGCTGCAATATACAATACTATACTGTTTTAAACTACACCATAGTATCCTATATGATCCTGTACTATATACTACTGCTTGAACACTGCATGAAACATGAGGAATGAATGAAATGAAACAGGCTTTCTATTAAAGACTGTGTATACAGTCTATAATACTGAAGGAAACATGAGATGAATGAAATGAAACAGGCTTTCCATAGTGATCATATTTCTTGTCTACAGCACTGCTTTTGTAAGTTCTTCCTGGCTGCTGCTCTGTGGTTGTAAGGAGGTTGAGAAAGTTGAACTTAGATGTCCAAAAGATAAAAATGAGAGACAGAGAGAAAGAGGAAGCACTTAATGTGTTTCATAATGTTTGTCTTTGTTATCTAATATCCATCTCATCTTGTTTTTATACATTTGTGAGTGACTAAAAGCAGGGCAAGGAAGTCCACATATTTTGTTGACTCAAGGTTTGTCTAAAATGGACTATATCCCATGAATTAATTGCACTGACCTTTCATGCCTGATGGAAAGTATGCCGCCTGGGCATTTCAGATTCGGGTTAGATAATTATTCTTAATTTTTTTGCTGTGGTCGGTGAAATATGTCCACAAGCTTGGAAATGTTTATTTAGTTTGAGTAGACATAACTAAGGTCAGCTTTTTTTTAAAGGTCAGAACTTTACCATGCAATAAAACCTTTTTTACGTATGGTAAAATGCATGCTTTTAGAAGCTCCTATGCCAAACCACATATTGTAGTTATTGTTTATTTTGCCCCTGCCTTCTGAGCAGTATTGAACTTGGACTACGGAAAGGCGGTTCTTTGGATTTGAGCCTAAATCCAATGCCTGTTTTTTTTCCATTATCTTTTCATTCATTTCCATTACTCCCAACAAAACCATAGCATTCCCGTCCATTTGGGTTGTTAGTTGAAGATTGTAACAGTATGCGTGTTTGTTTAGTAGGAAGAACCCTCCATCAATAGACCTCAATCATACTCCGGGAGAGTTTGATTGTTTCATAGCTGTATGTGTTTTTAAAAAGCATCATCTGAGACTTGCTGTATTTTATTTTTTTTATTTTGGGATAATTACAAGAATTACACAAAGTAGTAATGTAGGGCCCTTGGGCTGTTGTGACCCATATTTAACAATAGCAGAAGAACCCCAAAATATGCTGCTTTTAATACTTATAATGAATGGAATAATAGTCCATTCAGCCGCAACCCTCTGTGAAAGAATGTAAGATGTTCACTGAAAGTGTGAGAGACATATAGAGAGAGAGGGAGATAACCATGAACGCACATGCGCCCGCTCGCACACAGAAGCCACACACATACACACCCATGCACGCTTATACATACACATACACACACACACACACACACACACACACACACACACACACACACACACACACACACACACACACACACACACACACACACACACACACACACACACACACACACACACACACTAGCACTAGCACTAGCACTTTAACTTCATGCTAGAGTGATCATCCATTAATGTGGCATCGGCAGAACAATCTGCAGAAGAACTTTGGTCTCTTACCTAACCCAACTGTAAGGGTTGAGTTTACGCCCCCAGTGTACTGAAATAGTGGGAAATTTGCTCTGTTGCTCTTCTCTATTTGCATTATTCAATACACGATGCTCTCTCTGACCTGCCATTTTGAAATTTTTGGTTTAGTCAGGTTAAATGCATTATTCAACCTTCCTTCACCACTGCATTCAACCTTTCCTTGAATCAGTTGCAGAACAGTGTTGGGGCTAGGGCTTGGTTCGCCTCGCTGCCATTTGATTCCCCTTGACATGCATCCTAGCATACTGGTCGGATAAAAGTGTCATAAAGGCTAAACGGGCGCCATATAAAAACCACCAACAAGAATGTTATGTGCACGTTGTACCAAATCATTGAATTACACTCAGACAGCTCTTCCGAGTAACGCAAAGTAGAGATCCTCCCCTCCTCTCACCCTCACTCCCTTTGGCCGGTCTGTCGAGCAGCTCGCCCGGGGGGAGGGAGGGCCGGTGGAGGGGTCGGGCTGGGAGGACAGACGCACGTATGATTTGTTTATTAAGGCATCGACCCCTGACAGGATTCTCCACCGCTCGATGTCTTGCATCACAATTAGTCGGCGAACATCCTCTTGCTGCTGGACTCCTGTTCTTCTGAGACCGTTTCCTGTTCCTCTCAACGCACCGTCGGCCACGCTAGACATAAAAAACAACCACAGTCGACTCACTCTGTGTTTCTGGTTCCTACAGCTACTTTCCACTCGGATCCAGTTTATTTTTCAAACTTTTTGAAGAAACTTTATTCGTATGCTTAGACTTTTCTGTAAATGGGTTATGCTAATTTGCTAAGTGTAATGTGAACGTAACGATCGGCATGTTTGCCAAAGCACTTAATTATCCAGTGCAATCGAAGTGGCCTCCATTTGTATGCTTACTGTTCAATGCATACTTATTCTATTCCAATTCAGTCATTTTCACTGTTATCCAAAGCGATAAAGTGAATTGATGCGTGTCGTAGGTAGGGTTTTGGAACCTTGCCCAAGGTAAACAGAGAAAATACGGGATTCAATCCAGTACCTTTCTGCTTGGGAGTCAAGCAGCCTCGCCACCACACTATCCTGCACCCCCTATACCTGTGTGTCCTTGTAATGCATCGATGGTGCTGCTGTCGGTTGCTTTTCAGGCCTGTTTGGGTCGCATGTATCGAGGCTTGCTGCGTCCCGCCGTCGTACACAGTGTCTCATCTCTCCAGTCCGATTACAGCACACAGCGGGCTCCTCGGCAATGTGTGACTGGCAGTCGGTAGCGGCACTAGAACACAGCCCCAGAAAAGAAATGATTTATTTAAGACAAAGCACTGCAGCAAGCTGCGGAAAAACCTCCTGTCTCGTATATGATTACTCAACAAGAAAGAAATATTACTTTGGGATTTTATTTTGGAGCGCTTTCTATTATTTTGGAGTCTATTTTTGTTTTCATGCAGTCTGAGAGCCCTCCCCAGGGCCACTCCACTATTCCCAGGGGAGTAGGAAGTTTGCTGCGTAGAGGGGGAATATTTAGTTGTGTGTGTGTATGTGTGTTTGTGTGTGTGTGTGTGTGTGTGTGTGTGTGTGTGTGTGTGTGTGTGTGTGTGTGTGTGTGTGTGTGTGTGTGTGTGTGTGTGTGTGTGTGTGTGTGTGTGCGTGTGTGTGCTCTCTGGATTGTTAAATTAGCCCTACACAATCGAACGCACCACTGGTACCGCCTTGTAGTTTATGGTTTGTTTCCCTGGATGGCGAGAGAGAGGAGAGGAGAAAGAATAGCCAAACAGTGCCTTTCTTTTCTTAGCCTTATTGAACTTGGCACCGACAGACGCTGGGGTGCGGAGAACCGCCAGTTCCATGCAGCTGTGGCGAGCATCGGGTCAGCTCAGAGTCAATTCTCCACAAACTCAAAATGTGAACGCAAATAATTTTTCCTTCTCTTTGTCCTCCCCTTCCCCAAGCCCCACACACATGCCTTGAATTCCATCAAGGAAATGCATCGTGGTTGATGGACTGCACGCTCGTATTTCACGATGCGGTGACTAGCCTGCACAGAAATGAAGGGGATTTCGCAACATTAGCGAGATAAGCTGGCTAATTAGTGCTAAACACCTGAGATCCAACAATGGCACGTCTCCCTCGCTGCTAGCGATCAACCAGCAGCAGCAGCAGCAGCAGCAGCAGCAGCAGCAGCAGCAGCAGCAGCAGCAGCAGCCCGAAACCAGTGTGGGCCGCTCTGGCTCTGCCGCTGTGATTGATTTCTCCCTTCACACCCATAGAGGGCAGCTGTGTTCTCCACAACTTCTCCCCTTGCTGACAGAGAGAGAGAGAGAGAGAGAGAGAGAGAGAGAGAGAGAGAGAGAGAGAGAGAGAGAGAGAGAGAGAGAGAGAGAGAGAGTAGGGGCCAGTCAGAGTGGGAAGATGTAAAGTGGCAGAAGTGCAAAACGAAAGACTTGAAAGCAGGTTACCTGGGGACCCGACTGAATCTTCCCATCTGACCAATCTGATAGACGCTGATGCAAGTCTTAAAAAAAAAAAGGGGGCTCCTCTTTTCATGTTCCTCTTTATAGTGCACGCAAGCATGGCTATGAGTACAGCGATGTGCTGTGGTGCGTCCATATTTAATATAGTACAGCATCTGCCGGAGACAACGAAGATTTTATGTTTGGAACTATACTCTTAAGTATGCATCTATTTCTCACTCTTCTGCCACATCCCTCCATCTCTCTCTCTTTCTGCCCTTCTCCCTACATCTGCATCTCTTGCTTGATCTGTCTGAATCACTATGTCTCTGTCTGCATCTAAGTCCCCCCTCCCCTCTGTGCCTATCCTTCTCCGTCCCTCCCTGCCATTCTTTCTCTCACTGTCTTTGTCTCTCTCTCTCTCCCTGCCTGCCTTTCTCTCTATCTGCGTCTGGCTCTCCCTGCCTGTCTCTCTCTCTATCTGCGTCTGGCTCTCCCTGCCTGCCTCTCTCTCTATCTGTGTCTGGCTATCCCTGCCTGCCTCTCTCTCTATCTGCATCTGTCTTTCTTCCTGCCTGTCTCTCAATCTCTGTCTGTTGTCCTTTCCCTGTCCGTCTCTCTCCGGGTATGTCTCTCCTTGCCTGCCTTTCTCTCTATCTGTGTCTGTCTTTCTTCCTGCCTGTCTGTCAATCTCTGACTGTTGTCCTTTCCCTGTCCGTCTCTCTCCGGGTATGTCTCTCCTTGCCTGCCTTTCTCTCTATCTGTGTCTGTCTTTCTTCCTGCCTGTCTGTCAATCTCTGACTGTTGTCCTTTCCCTGTCTGTCTCTCTGGGTATGTCTCTCCTTGCCTGCCTTCCTCTCTATCTGTGTCTGGCTCTCCCTGCCTGTCTCTCTCTCTATCTGCGTCTGTCTTTCTGCCTACCTGACTTTAAATCTCGTCCTTTCCCTGTCTGTCACTCTCTGGGTATGTCTCTCCCTTTGCCTCTGTGCTGCACATGACCACACACAGCTCAATATAAGCAGTGGTAGCGCAGGTTAGGTGGCGTCACAGCAGGGTAAACACTGATTACACGTTTCTTTAATGACGGCATCTAATGAATCACAGCACAGTTAATGAATGGCCATAGTTAGGCGGCTTAATAAAAGGGAAGGCTGGGCTGCTACTAGGTACCGCCACTGTTGTCTGCTGCACCCAGGCAGATTGAAGAGGGAGACAAGACTTCTGATGTCAAAATGTATCTAGAAGAGAGAGAGACAGATAAAGGGGAGGTAGAGAATGCGACACACCAAGTGGAAAATTGACGGACAAAAAGAGAGATGGAAAGACCAGTGAGAAAGAGGCAGAGTATGACGGAGGGAAGAGAGAATGCGAAATGACGGCCGAGATTGATGAAGAGATAGAATGACGTGATGGAGAGAAAAAGGAGACCATACGATAGAACGGCGGGAAGGGGTCGGGTATGACTGAGTATGACGGAGACAGAGAGTGAATGACAGTGAAAGAGAGAGAGTTACAGAGGAAACAGCGAGAAGAGGACAGGATGATAGAGAGAGAGAGAGCTGGGAGTTTAGGTTGCGCCCGCTTCATTGTGTAGTGCCAGCTCTCTGTACTTGTTTCCCTGGCACGCTGTGGGCTGTAATAAACCAAACAATATCACATTAACACCCAAGGTCCACAATTAATGGGCCTGGCAACAGCCAGCAGGCCTTCTTGCAAGCGCACACACACAGAAACGCACAGACACACACACACACACACACACACACACACACACACACACACACACACACACACACACACACACACACACACACACACACACACACACACACACACACACACACACACACACACACACCTCCATGTACCATGTGTAAGGGGATAGAACACGCCCCCTTATCCTCTTAATTTATGAAACAGAATAAATGAATGGACGCTGACAAGCTCAATAACCTTTCAGTGGCTACCGATAAGTTATAATTATCAGCCAAGGAATTAAGCAGTCGATGCAGAGCGTCTCTTCTGCTTATTAATGTCTGTTGAACTGGAGTTTAAGAGGGGTGGTCTAAACCTTAAAGATTCACATATGTCTGTTATGATTTACAGCCTGTACCTTGGGACCCAGGATGGGTTTGGTTTCTTAAAACCTGACAAATGTCTTCAACTAAACTTTATCAAAGTCAAACTAAAGCCGCAGGCACAATAAGTCAGCCAAAAAGAGGAACACATATTGTCTCGTTTAGTTTAATAAGCAAACTGGTTGCCACATATGTCAAGTATAGATACTTGTTAGTTTGCTACCCTTGCATCGATGGATACAGCTGTCATGGTACTTTTAGAACTACTGTTATGTTGCCCAGTAGCACTTATGCAATGCTATTTATTTTATTATTATGCTGACCGAAAGCTAAAACAAGCTCAGGTTCAACAGCTTGACAACTCGACAATTTTCTTCTCAACAGAACAGAAGGCCGATGACTGCAATAAACATCGATGTGTGCTTTGATATTCTCAGAAAGAGAGTGAATCCAACTGAAATAGTTGCTTCAGGAAAACATTATATATACCATCACATCTTATCTTTGTGCAGAGATTGGTGCCGGGACAGCCGACTGACCTCTGGATGGGGCTGAAATTCCTCTCTTTTATCAGTCCGTCACGGTGCTGTATGCTGGGCTTTGAGATTCCGCGAGGACGCTTCATGATTCCTCAACGGCTCCTATTCCTCCTCGCTTCACTCTCTGTCTGTATTCGGCTTGAGCAGTGTCAGACAAAATGAAGCTGGTATGGCCTTCAACAATAACCACCACAGAAGCTGTGATTGGAACATATTTATTCCATGTCTCACAAACAAACAAGTGTTGCATCCCAGACCAATATTTGTTTGTGAGCCCACTGAAGCCAAATGATATCAACTTGTGTTCTGCCTGTGGAAGGATTTGTGTCTGTTCAGCTCCTCATTCAACGACAACTAAAGCCATATATCCTATAAATACCTTTTAGCATGCACGACACCGGTGCACAGCAGGGATTCTGCTCATTGAGGATCAGCTCTCGTTTACGTTTCAACGGCCCGTGTTATAAATGTCTCTCCGCCTTGAGAACTTTGAATGCCAGTCCCTTTAAATGGTGATCCCATATGTGCCATCACACTGCTTCTGCCTTTCCCCCGAGGATTTAGTGGCGCTGGCTGAGATCCAGAGTCTGATATACAGCAGGGGGCTTAAACAGATGTCAAAGGTCAGCAGAACCACTTTCACTATCGCAGAGGAATTCAAAGTGTGCTAACTCCGATTGCATGATTATTTGCTTGCGCGTGCGTGCGTGCGTGGGTATGCATTTGACAGATGGGATATGATGAGTGAAACAAAATGGCTTATTTAACTTTTTTCCCACAGGAGTCGATGTAGAATATTTATAGCTTTAAATAATAGACGTGTCCTGCGCTACGCGGGGCCGCCTGCAGGCCCTGGGCTGCAAGCGGAGCGGATACAAATACCAATCAACCGCTGGCATTGTGATAAAGTATTTAGCCACAAATCTTTGAAGCCTGTCAGAGTTGGAGCTGGAGGGCTGCTGTTTACACTTTAGACAAGGCTCCGGAGTGAATACTTTAGTAGGGGGTAGCGGTGGGATGTGGTGTGATGCATGATTACACAGCAGATTAGAGCCATTTAAATATTTGAATCGTTTTTTTTCACACTTGCAAAGCATATTAAGCTCCTGTTTTCATAACAGTAATGAATCACCATATACGTTTTTTCGATCTGTTGTCATCTGTTGGAACCAGCAGACTCGGCACGGCACTGCTATTTTTTGCCTTGTTGCCTGCTGTGTGTTGGTGTGTGTGTGTGTTTGTCTGAGTTTTTGTCTGCATTTAGGTTTGTTCGTTTGAGAGTTTGTGTGTTTAATCCATAATCCATTAGGGGAGACGGTACCTTAAGTAATCGAGTGAAAGTGTCTCTTTGCATGTTCCTCTCTGGTAGGATCCATCCCTCTGCCCATTAGTGTAATAGGAGGCTATAACACCCCTATGATAGCTGGAACGAGCTCATTATAGAGCCTTTGCATGATGTTTCTCCTGGGTCAAAACCTCTTTCCGTTCAAATTCATCTTTTACAACTAAAAGCTCTGCCCCTTTTCACCATTCGTGGCTACACACCCTTTCATTTAAGTATACGTCTAATAAGATTCATAGGAATATATTTTTATATCAGGTTATAGATACTTGCCTATTCAGGACTTACATTTTTTAACCCAAGTTTCTTAAAAGAGGAAAGGCTATATGAAAAGATTTATAAAATAGCTGACACACAATCTGCAGTTATTCTGAAAAGAAAAGCCTTTTTACAGTTGCCTTTCAACTCTCAACTCTGGAGATAGGACTCCTGCAATAAAGGCCTTCTGCTTATGCTAAGTATTACTATCACAAGTATTGCCTTGTGCAACTAGCCTAACTCTTCAGAGCTCACTTCCGATTAAGGCCCAATCCCATTTCTACCCCTTCCCCTTACCCCTCCCCCTTGTTTTGAAGGGGTAAGGGGAAGGGGTCAGGGGAAGGCGTCAGGGGAAGGCGTAAGTATAAGGCCCAATCCCATTTCTACCCCTTACCCCTTCCCCTTACCCCCTTCAAAACATGGGGGAGGGGTAAGGGGAAGGGGTAAGGGGTAGAAATGGGATTGGGCCTAAGTCTGCCACAAAAAAAGAAAAACTCATGTTATGATACCATACTGAATTCGGAAGATCTGGTAAACAAAGCATAAGAGAGAACCAACCGATCAACTGGCCGGTAGGACTCAGTGGATCTCCTGAACTCTCAAAACCAAACCAAAATCTTAACTGAGGAATAAAGCTGCGATAACAGGACTCCGGACCTCCTTCCCTGAACAATATAACATAACGAAAACCAATAGCTCTGGGTCAACAGAAGCCATCAACCCCATGCGCTTTCCTCCACTCTGTGTTATAGGCCCGCCCAGATGCCGTGATTAATGCCAGCTGGAGCTACCTAGGTGGACCTAGAGAGAGAAAGAGAGACGAAGCAAAGGGAACACACAGCAGCAGCCTGGCTGGTACAATGCGTTTGGCCCATTTTTCCGCAATTACGTGATTTTGTTGTTCTGACCGCTCCAAACTTATTTTTTCGGCACGAAGACTGCTGACAACTTTAGACCGCTTGTTCTCCTCATTCCTTCATCCAACAGTCTTGCAATTCAACATTTCCCCAATCCGACTTTCTTGTTCAGAGTGGCATTTTGGGTAAACCTAAGAAAATCAAGCATAAGGGGATAATAAAAATGAGCCTTCAGTCCTATTTTAGGACCATTTCCCTTGTGAGTTAAGTCCAGTAAGGTCCAGCCTGATCCTAGTCGCATTAGCAGAAGACTCATATGAAAAATATAACACAATGTAGAGAAGCCAACATGATCAAATCTGTGCAGTATGTATTATTTCATATTAACAAACTAGAAACTGTTAGTCACTTAGCAAAATTGCCTGCACAAAATGCTTCATTGTACAATTTTTTTTCTAAACGATTATCTAAATGGCACAATTAATGCTCATTGTTAATTACCAGCGTGGTACCTGAGTTCATCTCTTTTTGAAGATGCCTCTGTTAGGAGGTAGAGTGGGTTGACTAGGTTGCTAGTTCAATCCCCTAGCAACCCTAACTGCTCCCCACGTTCTAGCTGCGCCCTGCATGGTTGACTCCGCCGTCGGTGTGTGAATGTGTGGATGCGTGTATGTAAGTCGCTTTGGATAAAAGCGTCTATTAAATGCCCTAAATGTTAATATCTCTTCTTTGTGAAAAGATGTTTCACTGTTTGTTCACGCTTTCGCACATACAAGACGCCAAATACCTTTTTATATGTCATCTAATAAATAAATTATTCGCCTTGAACGATCAAAGAGCAAAAGACAGACTTATTCAGGTTTACTAGATGGGATCTGCATTTGACAAGGTTTTTTTATCCTTCTTTTTTCATCTTCTTTCAAGCGCAAAACCACACAAACAAATAAACATTCATATAGCTGGCTAGAGGAATAATTGTGCTTGAGACATAAAATACAGTTAACACCTCATATGTAAAAGTATTTAGGAGTCATAATTGTAAAGGCCCAGGTGTCAAGGATGCAACACTGAATGACGCTCATTACCTAGTAGTTATGACTTCAATCATGTATTTCAAGTTTTTACATCTACACTTGACAACAATCACATTACAAAGGATAGATCTTAAGAACTCTTTGCCGTGATGATGGTAGATGACAAACGTTGAAAGAATAACTGGTTGGTGTAGTTGGATGTTTTGGTGTTCATATCTAGTTTGAACTCAGCTCATTCATCCGATTAGATTGAGCGTAAACCAAGGCCATATTATTATAAGCATCATTCTCCTTGTCAACCTGGCTCTGCTCTTTGTGGGTGCACAGTCCTGGTCCTTGATATATTATAAACCAGACCTTTCTGGAGCAGCCCTGGGCAAATCAAACTCACATTACCTCCCAAATTCACTCTCTGTCCGAGGAACTCGCGGCCGAGGCTTAGCATCGGATGCCGTTAGCATAATATGACATTAGCAGCTACAATGATATAAACGGTAGACCTGTGAATCACAGGTTGCAGAGTACATACAGGTTCAGAAAATATCACCCCGGGTGTATCTTTTTTACTTTTGCTCAAACTCGGGGAGAGCAATGACCTCACTAAGGTCACTAATATCCCAGTCAAGACAGGGCCCAGCAGGCAGAAGGCTTTGGAACAACCTGTGTGATGTGTTGTTAAGATTATTGAGGGCTGCACACTGAGCTAGAAGATTTATCAGAAAATACCTCGGTGATAACCCCTGCTGTATGGGAAGTTAACATATGGTTGGGTTTGATTTTATCACACATACACACACATACACTGACTGCCTTGCCCCTCTTCCTATGTTCCCATAAAGTAACCCAATAGACCAGCTATAATACACATATGCCCCTCCCCCACTCCCCTTTCTACATTGATTGATGTGCTCAGTTGGACCTTACCTTAATAGGCAATGTTGAATATCGGGGGATATTCCTCAATGTCTGTCTACCTCTCTAGTTATTTGTATATTTTATGCACATGTATTTGGGCATGGTCCTTGGCCCCTCACCCTGGAGGGTTCTTAAGGCAGGCCGCTCCACTAAGACTGGGCCCCTTGCCATCACAGAGATACTTCTCACTAGTAGCACAGCCTCCCACTTCCCCGCTGTGATCCTGCTGGATCAGTCAGAGGCCTTTGACACAGTTAAACCCCAGATCCTCCTCTCCTTCCTCCGAGAACTGGGAATCTCCGGCTTTGCACTCACATCCTAGCTCACCGATCGCTCTCACAGGGTAACCTGGAAACCACCGGTGTCCCTCAGGGTTCTGTCCTTGGCCCGTCCTCGTCTCTCTCTACACCAAGTCACTGGGTTATGTCGTTCTCTCACATTCACATTCTACTCCCTTCTGGCTGGTTTGTCCTCACCAGCTCATCTGGAATACAGCAGCCCGACTGGTCTTCAACCTTCCCATGTTCACCCACAGTCAACCACTCCTACGCACCCTGCACTGGCTACTGTGGGCTGCTCGAATCCGATTCTAGTTACTGGTACTTGCCTAACATAATATTGAGATGACCCGCTACCGGAACGAATACCAAATATGTAAGAAGTTAGAGGAACTACAAGCTGGTTGGCTACCACCAGGGCTCTACAAAAGTGGTCATGTGTGCCAACCAGTTTGTGAACGTTTCTACTTAGCCCCTCAGACACTTTGAGTATAACACCCTGGTGAGTGGCGCATTTGATATATCGCCCACTATAAGGCTCATAAAAATGTCTAACAATTTTCCGACACAACGTCGGAGTGCATGCTCACCAGGGGACAACACCTTTCCCCTCCTTTCAGGAACCTTTTTAATCATCTACACTCCCGCCTGTTTTTTGTCATAGTTCCAACTCTGCGGCATGGGTCATAGTTGCAGTTAATTTCTTAATTTAGTCAAACTTTAGTTTCCTTTTGGATTTGTATGTTCACCTATGTTCATGACTCGAATTGACTGTGCCAGTCAATGTTCTTTGTCCTAGCCTTGTTTATACCGCACACGCAGCTACAAATGTTATTTGCTGCTTGTGTGTTTTTCTGCTCCACCCTAAAATTCTGCCAAAAGTGACCATTCCAACACAAATTTTTCACATATACCACTAATAATTTAATATACTTCACAAATCCCACAAACAAATTAAAAATTTTATAAGAGGAGAAATAAACTATCTAATACTATTGCTTTCTCTTGTTTCATCTGATGTTGGGCTCTGATGCCCAGTGTTGTGCCTGGCAATAGCAGTCCTAAAGGGCATCATGCACGGGTGCAAAGACAAGCAATCACTGCCTGCCAGCTCTGCTATCCTTGGATCCATTTTCCTCTGCTGCCTGAGTCTCGCTAATCCCTCCGTATGGGCTGTGGGGGAAAGAGTTTTAGCCTGAACTTATTTATCTTATTTATAACACAAATGTATTATTATAAGTAGGGTGATTGAAACTTGCTGTTCCATAAAGAACCAGTTCCAGTGAACGGTGCCACCAAAAAGGAAAACACTTTTGTCAGTCTTCATTTTTAGGTCTCTTAGACAAATGTAGCAAAGTAATTGCTTTTTTTTCCACTACCAGGCAACACAAAAAATCTTTTGCCAAGGAACGTGCAATCAAAACGAAGAATGGAGCTCAGGCCTAATTAGTTAGAGAATAAACCAATTTAATTATCAATATACTGCAAGAAAGAATAGAGAAATATATAAAGAAGAGGGAGATAAGTACGATGGAAGAGGACATTGCTAGGCATATTTTCCAAATATTTCATTTTTCTTCATGTTGTCAAAAGACTGCACTCTAATTTTAAATCTATCAAAGAACAACAATAGAGCCCAATCGAATTATCTGGCTGGTTGGCTGGCTGGCTGGCATGACTCATTGTGTGTTTAAACATTGATGTCGATCTCTCCCTCCCACACCAGTATTCAACCTTTAGCTAATGCTGGGATCCTTCATCCTGCTGTTACTCAATTGAGTAAGAATTTATTTGTGAGATGAATGATGCAATATCCCAGTAAAAGAAGATAGCATCTATCGGTTTAATCATTTAAAATGATATTCACTTTATGGTATTGCCGTCAAAGTTTTGACAGTTGGTTGAAAGTGTTTTTTTGTTGTGGGTGTACGGTATGATTAGTTTTGAGTGAGACAGCACTGTGACTTGACACCTGCGTTATTGAATGCCTCAATAATGCCAGCAGAAGCTTATATAAAGGTAAACGTGCCATCTATCCCAACGACAGTGAAGTCTAACATGTATTTCTTCCTGTATTTTAGGTGAAGGCTCTGGGCTGTGTCTCTTGTCTGATGTCAACCTGGCTTGACGTTTGTATGGGTCTTTACCTCCAACCAAAGGTGAGGTTTAAACACTTCCAAACAAGTCATGATTATATTATAAGATTCCAGCTAGCTATTGGCCTTTGCCTAATTTGAGCATTTAGCACAGCACTGAGGTACTCAAAAACGAGTTTATTATGTAAAGAACTGTCTGCACTAGTACTCAGTGATAAATAGTAAAATATTGCTAATAATAAAAAATATCCATGTTTGCCTTATTTAAGCTTGTAGGTCATCTATTTTGTAATATTCTTATCTGTCTATATCGTGGCCCTTTTCATCATGGACTGCTTTTCCGATGAAGAAAAGTCGGCCTATTATTGCATTATAGCTGACTTCTTAAGGGTTTTGTTATGGTGGTTGGTTACCAAGGAGAAGCAACCTAAAGCTGAACCAGGTTGTGAGAAGCAGTTTACTGACAACACATTCTTGGGTGTCTTGAATAAGGCGGCTCCTTTTTAAGCTCCTGATTTACTGGAACACCGTGTCACTATGTTGTTCTTCTGTGCTGTGGAGGTTAATCTTATTTCTGGCCTGTCAACTGGACATTTGATGATCTTGGCAAAAGGGGAGGAGGGATTGGATTTGTTTCTCCTTTTATTGTCTTTCTTTCTCATTTCATTCTCTTATGCGTTGAGATGGCACTAGGGCTTGTGGCAACTCAAGCCCTGAGATGGCACTAAGCCTTGGCTTGTCTTTTTCTTGTAGGCAAGCACGTCGGCAGAAATATATCTGCCCATCTGAGCCAGGCAGTAATATGCTGTCCCTGGATAAGTTATAAGTCTAGCTCTTTTTGGTGAGAGATTTAAGAACTGGCTAACAGACCCTGAAAAACAATAAAGAAACAAACTTTACTTCTAAAAGATCTGAAGTCAGACATGGCTTGATTTGTTTTACTCAAAAAAATGCGTTTGAGAAATTCCCTGTCCTGCCCTGTGGCTTGTGTTCCCTACTGAACTTAATAACTGGATTAACTGGAAAACATACAGATGTGTTTGAATAATGGCTCCAACATTCTGCGTCTGAAAGATGGAAGCTACTTCAATCTTTCGATTTAATCTTCACTACTAGTTAGTTATCAACAAGCAGACCCTTTTATCCAAAGGGATTTACAGGATTTCTATTAAGGTACAGTGCAATCAATGGGGTTTGAACCCCAGAACTTTTCAACTGGAGGGCCCTAACCATTAAAGTGGAATGATAATCAACATTATTGATAGCACACTGGCCTGATGGCATAATCAATGCTTAAATTAAGGCAACGCATTGGTGATCAGGGCTGAAGACGGCACTGTTTATCGTATAGTGTGGGAGGTCTCAAGACACGTGATTTTGCCGCCCCCCCATCGAGTCGGAGGTTTGATATTATCAGGCTGACTCGCGTATAGGGGGGGACTCAGACTGATATCAGTTATTACGATGGCACTAGCTAATGGGAAGAAACAAACAGCCCGATCCTCGTAACCGATGATTCAGATATCTGGATTAGAATGTTTAACAATCAAAGATAAACCCATGATTTTCTTTCCGGTAATTTCAAATGGATTAAGCTGCTGCTTAACTTTTTACCAAAGCAACAATCCTTTTGTAACTTGCAATAACTCAGTCTCAATAAATCGACAAATCCAGCAGCGTTTATAGAGATAAACCCCGCGGACCTCATTGCCCCTTACGTGAGGGGACGTGTTCCCATGAGATTGGCGTTCTCAGAGAAGGTACAGATAATCTGACAATATCTGTACTCCCACATGTTCCTTTTTGCCTCTCGTGAACCAGCATCCCGCCTTTAAAGGTAGACTGGTGGGCAGCAGGACGATTAGAATACCCCAACAATTTAAAACTGTTGTTAACACATATTTCTCATGTCCTGTGGTACAAACAATGTCCAATCTGCTACTCGTTGCTATGCAGCACTTCTTTCCTGGTTGGTAACCTACTTAGGGCTTGGGTCTAATGTACACATACAGAGGCTTCACAAATCAAGGAGAATGTGCCTTGGTTTTAATAACCTCTCAGGGGCCTCACTATGGGTAACAATTGTTAATAGTGGAGGAGGTTATATAATATAGTATGTCCAGGGAAGATTAGGTTCTCTGCAAGCTGCTGACACATGTCGTGTACATCATTTTATGGTACTTCAAATATGATCTGACTAGGCCTCAGCAGTGTTTCTGCATTCGGGGAGAGAAGCCCTCGGATATCTCATTAATCCAAACTAGATGACATCGATCGTGCACGGCACACACTTCTTGTCAATCAACGCTTTTATTTGGAGCAACATGGCTGACATAGACGGAGAAGTCAATTCCTAACAATGAATACTAATGTAATCCTAAAAACCTGAAGACAGGAGCCTCAATTGATCTGCTTGAAAAAGGGGGGGTTGGGCCTATTCCAAGATAGATAAGATTCAGTGGGCTTAAGGTGAGAACGTGATCGGAACCAACTACTGGAAACAATCCAAAATACAGTGCATCAGGCAGCACCACTGCATCACTACAGTCGTGCTGACTTTATCAACCCATTGGTTTATGCTATTGCGATGTCTTGATTCGCGAAGAAACTGAATGTTCATTGTGTGCAAATACATTATTATAACATCAAGCGAATCGTTAACATCTTGACATCCTTGTAGCTCATGAATTTGAAGCATCTCCATTTTGGTAGTTTGAGAGCGACAGGTTTCCGTGTTAGTTTGATGGACAACTTACACGACTCCTGACCACATTTTGTAACCGAATGACTACGTACTTGCTCACACGTGGTGTTTATACATCTTGGTCCTCCGTACGTGTCGCAGTGTGAACACAAACTGAACCAGTGGGAAAGTGCCTCATTGTAACCAATGAGCCGATTGTTAAGGCCAAATCAACCGAACTATAGCTGTGAACCGCAAGGGTGACTCTCATGCTAATGCATTCTTTAATTCCATTCCTCTTGTACTTGCCTACGCCTGCACTCTAGTCTTTCCCCCCCCTATCGCCATTGCAATCCAACCTTGTTTTGTTTATTTTGAAATAGCCACTGGCCAACAGCCCAGTAATCTATGAGCCCCCTCACCTATTTATCGAGCACAATAAACATATGTTAATCACACTTTAAGTGTAAAGTGATGATACGCCAGTCCATAATTTGGATGTTGGCGCCTATGTTGCATGATGAATACAAATAATTTCACAAGAGAATCGTTAGTCCCCCGACACATTCCGACCATGTAGTCTATGAAACGATTTCCTGCCTTCCACTCCCAGGGCCCAAGGAAGTGTTTAAGTGTTGTTTATAACTCATTTTGATTCATAAGATGTCAGAAGGAGCCCAGGGCCACTGTGTATCATTTAAGGCAGATGGGGGCATATTAATAGGCCCAGGGAATAAGACTTTAATATGTTAATGGGGAGCGAGTAGAGAGGAACTTATTTAATGGCTTGGCTTGGCGTTGCGTCACCAACACAGTCCAGCAGACCTCGCTTTTGCCGCGTTCCCAGTTGCCTCCACGACCACACTGGAGTTTCCAGTCCTTTCAAACTAATGTACGAGTCCGTGGTGTAATAAAATGTATTCAAATGCTTCTTGTCCACATATCCCCCTTGATACAAGTACAACCTCGCACCATAACATGTCATTTGAGTGAAGGAAGCATATTTTTTCTCTACTTCGTCCCATGATTGCATGTTTGGCTATGTTGAGGACGTGTGAAGTCATGCTTGAGTTGGAGGTGTGGCTGGAGCCCACGTTGTCATTCATGGAAAGCATAGACTAAAAATGCCGCCCCCGGAACCATCACTACCTTTTATCTGTCACATACCCCACATCCTGCTTCAAACGCCTTCCCACTGTAACTAGTGCTGCTGTAACAACGGTTATGGTAGGGCTCTTTTTACCTGTGACGATGCTGCATTTTTTTTTCTCCCTCATTCTCTCTGTCTTTCTCTCACACACGCCTCGCACACACACTCAATCACCGTGAAGAGATTATTTTTCTCGGCAGTATTTACCTGGCATTAGCAGGGAATTTAACATTTGAATTGCAGATTAGGTTCAGGTCAACATTTGAGTTCTCTCATCCCTTCTATTTCCAGACAGTCATCTACATGTAGATTGTGTGTGTGTGTGTGTGCAGGCGTGACTGACTGACTGACTGCCTTCGTGCCTGCTTGCGTGCGAGCGTGTGTGTATGTAAACCTGATAAGATTGTAAGGATTAAACATGGGACAAACAATTTCACACAGCAAAACCGTCCCATGGAAATTTGTCATCTACAACAAAATTGAAGATGATATTTCTTTAACTAAATGCCTGGCGGTTCAGGCTACTGCTGCTGCTTAACTTACAGGGAACAAAAATCAGTACTAATATAGTTCACATTGAGACAGAGTTCACAGTTTCATAGCCACATATGGATAAGAGTTTTGTTGGGTCTGAAACCTGCATAGGTTTCTACCACTTTACGATGATGTTTTTTGCGAGGCTCTGTGCTGGAACACAAATTTGCCGTGACGCTGATGTTGCATGTCAAGCGACGGTGGCCATGGTGAGCGAGTGGCACGCATGACTGATCCCGGGGAATCTCCTGTGCTGCTTGCATGGCAGGCTTGTCCTTCACGCCTCACGCCCTGCTTTTCCCCGGCCACCACCGCTGCCAGCGCCAGAGGCGGCCGGGTAAGGAAGAGGTCCCTGGTGTCTGGAAAGTGCTGATGAACACTGGGCCTCGATGGTTTGCTAAAACGTGGCGTGTTTGTGCAGTGGTCTGGTCGTATTGTGCTGTAGTCTGGGCAAACCTTCCTTATACTCAACTTACCTGCCCCTAAACATACACGACACGCATACATGCAAATGTAAGCACGCACGCACGCACGCACGTACGCACACACACCTTTGAACCTTGCTTCATTTCAATGCAAATTAATTGAGAGGTTTCTGGTGTGATGAGATTCTGGCTTTGCTAGGTGTGTACTTTAAAGGGGAGAGAGAGAGAGAGAGAGAGAGAGAGAGAGAGAGAGAGAGAGAGAGAGAGAGAGAGAGAGAGAGAGAGAGAGAGAGAGAGAGAGAGAGAGAGAGAGAGAGAGAGAGACCGTGTTGTAACAGTAGGGTTGGAGAGGGACCACCTAACTAGACCATCATTTGCGTTCTCTCCTAATGTTGAAAATTATAATCGTTCTGCGGAAGAACACCAAATCTATTTTTGTGTTGTATTTTATTCAATGTTCCATTAATCAATCATTGATCAATGAACTTGTTATTGTTGAGGACGTGGCTTTGACAATCCCACACACTGCTTCAAGATTCAACTCCTTACGGTCTTGCTTTGCCTAATAGTAAGTAGTACGAAACTGTTTGTGTATGGATTGTCTAAATGTATTGTCGGAATGAAATACAACATGGTATTCATTCTAGCAAGAATAATGGAATTTGCAGGTGCATGATAAATGTAATGGGATACGGGATGAAGACTGGGATGTGGTGGGATGTAGTGGAGTATAAAGTGCCCGGAAATTGAATGACTCAAGTAGTGTGAAAATCCCTCTGAAATAAACTTGCTCCAAGTATGCACAGTTCAGTGAAACTACTGAAAACAGTGTGAACAGGGCTTCTGGTCAGCAGACAACGCTGGAATCAGGATTGGATAAAAAACACTTGAACAAACACAATCCACAGATTATACTTCATGTATTGACAAGTTTCAGGGTGAAACCATGACATCTTCAGATAAGAGTAACCTTCATGCCTGATTTGCCTCAAAGCTGAGTATTACTTATAAATCTATATATATAGTCATGGCTTAAATATATATATGTGTGTCTATTTGGTGCGAGTTCCTGTGCATCTGCCTGTGTGTGTGTGAAGCAGTGGAACCGTTGAAAAGTCTATTCTTGGGGTGCTAGAAGCAGAGCTGGAATGTTAATTGGCGGGACCTGGCCTGAGATAAGGTGTTCTCAGGAGAGGAGGTGGGTTGAGGAGGCTAGACTGGTGTGAGGTGGTGGTTGGGTGGGTCTGGGTGGTCAAGGGTCGCTCCAAGCTCTAGCCAGAGGAACGTTCACTCCTATGGCCCCGTGGGAGAGGCAAAGCAGTCAGAAAGCTCCATGTTTTTGGGATCGTTAGGCACTCCACTGAGGTAATGGTTTATGAGAAGAAGCCTTTCCTTTGAATCTCACTTCAAAGCTTGTGTGCATACGTGAGTCCATGGAAACCGGGGCCATTAGCATTTGCACAGGGAATCTAAGTACATCTTTACAGCAGTACGTACTGTACAATTAAATAACATAGAGGTTCCAGAGTGTGCTGTATGCATACTGCTGCATGCCGTATGATGTCTGCACAGTGCCATCCGCCGAGCACTTGCACGGTTATCCAAACAACACAAAGAATTTAAAATTTGTCTGCGCCCACACACCGGCTTTCAAAAGGCTTTCATTCCCAAACTGCCTCTAATCAACAGAGAGCCAAAGCTATTCCTTTGAAGATTGTGTTTGAGGAGCGTTTTGTATGTTTCATTCAAACGTTCATTCATTTTTCTCTGATAAACGCTAAAAGGCAGCTTCGGCTTCAAGGACTAAGTTTAGAGGAACTAAATGCATTACTGGCAACATAAAGTGTACACCAGATGACACCATTGTTCCCTGTTCACCCGAGATGAGAGTGAAAGATACCTGGGTTCGACCTGCCCCGATGTCTCTGCAGAGGCACTCTGCTGTAGTGATCCTGACCTACGCCTCAATGACATGCGCCGACAAATGTCATGTAATCGACCTTGGATACCAAATGATATTGTTAATTTTTACACACACAAACACACATAAACATGGCTAATTAACTGCGTTGTGAGGTAGATAATAAACAGAAACGCATGTAAAACAACATATAATTACAATGTCAATAAGACTTTGACCAATGACACTAATCGATAAGAGCTAATAAGTAAAATATATGTCTATATTCTGGCCCTTCTCAAGCTATAATTCTACAGTTGGTGAAGTGGGTGAATAATACACATAACTCATGTAGCCACGGCAACGTTATTTCCCCCAGGCGCATTAGCCCTTGTATATCCTACAAGTTATTTATTTATTATTGTGGCAAATAAATGGACTACTAAACGTCATTAAATGTCAATCACATCCAGAAATGTCCTATTCAGCGCAGCATAGGTACGCCCCTTAGCCCCCTCCAGGCAGGAACGCCAAGCTGAGCGACTTATGTTCCCCTGAATGTTATGTTGCTGCCCCTTGATGCGTACTTTGAGATACAGCCACATGAGCGTTTCAGCTTGAGACGTCCGCAACTCCCTTAGCAGAGCCCAGCGGGATGGCATTCAAAACAAACCTAAAGGCCAGTCCAAGGTTCTGCCGGGGAATGGTAATGCCTAATCTGTGCTCCGTAAGACCTAAAACGCAAGGCGGCCATGGTGCTCCTATTGATTTCCTGTAAATTACTTGAGTGTGTGTGTGTGTGTGTGTGTGTGTGTGTGTGTGTGTGTGTGTGTGTGTGTGTGTGTGTGTGTGTGTGTGTGTGTGTGTGTGTGTGTGTGTGATGCATCAGCCCTCATCAAACTCGGAGACGGGGGTTCATGCATCTTTTACCGTGCCTCTCTGTTTCCAGAGGTCTTCATCTGTTTACGGCCCGACTAAGGAGACAGCTTTATTTTTCACTTTCTGCTCACTTGACAATCACTTCGTGCCTTGTTGCTGAGGAGAGGTGGTACGCGAGAGCCACCCAAGCGCAAACTTGACACGCCCTTCGAAGAGGATTCACATTCGGCTTACGATGTGAAGATGGCCGGCAGCGATGCGGAATGAAGAACACTTATCGTTTAAAGAGGCACAGAAGCTGGTGGGGAGCGTGACCAGCAATTTGTTGCTACCTTGTGTTTGTCCGACTGGCCCATAAAACAGGTAGATCGGCCCATTGGTTTTTCTCCTCTTAATTGTGACTGGGGTGACCCAATCACATCTTTAATCCCCTCCCACTTTGGCCTCAGTGCCTTCATTAAACAGCACATCTGCTTAAAAGAGAGATTAAATAGATAACACTAAACGGAAGGGAGGCATGAAGAAATTTCTGCCAAAAAATATGCATTTTTACCAATGCGTGTTTTATTTACCTTGTAAATAAAGCCCTGATGTAACTTTTATTTCTGTTTTTGGAATTTTTATCTGGATACACTATTGTCATTGATCTGAATAGGGTGATTACTGAATTGTTAAATACCCGCTGTTGCTTATTCTTTCTAAAAGACTTTCTAAAAGCAGAATTTCTTCACCTTGCTCCTCCTTGTCGAAGCCATTCTAGATAGGTGTGTGTGTGTGGAGTGTGCATGTGGATGTTGGCTGGTTTAAGCAGCCTCACCCAGCCCCAGAGACCAATCAGTCAGACTTGGGCCAGGTGAGGCTGCTTAAACCAGCCATCATGCACAACGCACTCCACAGTTTGCTATAAAGGACAGTGACGTACATCAGGCCGCCCCTGGCTCTGGCAGAACCATAGTACCCCCCCCCCCCCCCCCCAGGGCTCTGCGTGCGCCTTGGTGAGTGTGTGACAGGTTGTGGTGTGTTGGTCGGGGCCGAAATGCCAGGGCAAATGTTTTTGTCCCTTTCCAGCCCTGGCCAAAGCTGCTTTGTTCTAAACCCGTCCGTGAGGTCTTCCAGGCAGGGATTATCTCATCTGATTCCGTTAGATTCCATTTCCCCACAGCGCTGACTCACTCCGCTGGGCCCGATGACGTGCACCACCCCCCCCCCCCCCCCCCCCAGACCCTCCCCCCTCCCTGCCTGGCCCCCTGCAGAGACCACCCATGGTAGAAGCTTGGGGTTAGAGGGGTGTGTCTGTGACTCACCATCCACCTTTTGGTCAATGTGTTTACTGTGCATGAAGCTATTGCATCCTATGTACACTCAATTAGGTGTCCATTCCTAGGATATTCCTCCTATGACTCCCAGGCATTTGATTGGCTCATATGCTCCCCTGCCTCTTGGCTCTGTGAGCATACAGCTCTGCAAGGGGTAGAAGAGGGTGCAGTATGCAATTCCTCAAGGACAAACTACCAAGAGTAGAGGCACAGCATGATTTGTACAGAGTATGTAAGCATCCCAGGAGCTTCCTTCAGCCCAGGGAGGTTTGCAGGTGGGGGAATGAATGAGTGAATTGAAATGGAAAAGCCGTGATTCACAGATTTAGAGGCCTCTGTCTTTCTTCAGCCCGCTCTCTCTGAGTCAGTGGAGCTCGGCCAAGGGAGAACTGCCTTTGTACTTGTTCTTTCTTTGTCCTCCATTCTTTGTTTGTTGGTATCGCTAATAGCATCATAGCTAACACCAATCTTTATCCCTGCCTACCCCCTCTTCCCCCTCTCCCCCCCATCTTCCGACCGTTACGGTAACACTACACAGGGTGAGAGAATAGGAAGACACTTTTAGGAAGAGTGTCTGTGGTACTTCCTTCCTGTAGCTGCCGTGACAAGGAAAGAGAATCAATAGATTTTCATTAAATTGTCTCACACACACACACACACACACACACACACACACACACACACACACACACACACACACACACACACACACACACACACACACACACACACACACACTGGGGACCACCCATTTCTATCAGACCCTATTTGTCTCTAGCTGTGATACAGTGAAATTGTCATGTAGATTTAGAGTCCGGTCTGGGCAGTGTGAATGACCATGTCCCTTATCAGTCCCTTATCCACCCGGTCGGTAGCCATTTGAGACCATCCTGATCTCACAAGTTCTCGTTCTGTTTCTCTCTGAAGATCAGGCCGGCCTCGATCCCGTTGAAGGAGATCAGATTAAAAAACTAAAGGTCCAATCAGCACTCGGGGGAGGGAGTTTCAGCCAATGACGGCAAAGGAGCACTTCAGTCTGCCGGATTAAAAAAACAATGCAGAGGCCCAAGGAAAGTCTAGCAACCTTCAGAGCAATCAACATTTGTTTATCTGAAATAGACGGGATGACAATGTTGAAAGATTAACCGAAATGTAAAAAAAAAAGGCTTTTCACAGAGGAGAATGTGTTTTGCTTATCTTAAACCAGCTTCGGCAAGGACGAAAGAGAAGGCATCAAGGCCCAAGTTCAATATCTGGATGGTCTCACAAGGCTACCCTGTCAGTACTATCTCAGTAATGTGCTGTTTCTTATGTCAACATCTTGTATTAAGCATTTCTTGTTGGAGTCAAGACTATTATTATTTTTTGTATGTTTCGGTTTGTTTTGTGTTTCGGGATTGCAGTCGTCAAGGTCAAGCCTTCTGATTGGTCGACATATGTCGGTGACCACTCCCTCGCCTGATAACCAAGACTCCATGGGGTCCGTACACACTGGTACAGATTCAGTAAGGCCAATGCATTGCCTTGTCCACTTGATTCCAAAATGAAAACAACAAAATAAAAGCTGGCATATGAGGAGGAACAGCGGGTGAATAGCTTTCACAGCAAATGACTGCAGGGATATTATCAGATTCAAATGATCCACAAAGGAGCAGCCATTCAGAAAAATGTAATATGGAAGTCAACGAGGGCTGAAATATGACTAATGATTGGGGTTTAATGGCTCGGTGTTCACGCACACGCCAGAGTGTGTAATACATTGGGAATACAATGTAAGATGTACCTGTTGTCATCAGGCTGTTTAATAACAACCAATTATTATGCAGTTTGCAGGGAAAGTCTTTATCATTTCGATTTTATTCACTGTGGGAAAACAACGAGAAAGAGTTCAAAACACAGGCAGTCTGCTTTGAACCCAACACTAGTAGGAACCAGGGTAACTGCTGGGCCACCCATAGCAATTAGGTCAAATTCAAACATCGTGACCGACATAGAGTCGAGTATCTACATTTAAAAGAGTTCTGTTTGCTTCTGTGTCTGGCTCTCCTCCTTCCTGTTGAGGGAGTCGGGGGGACAGCGTTTCCACAGTGTGACTCTAATCAACATGAATCAAGAATGGACCCTCCCATCCCTTTACTCGAACATGTAGCGCGCCTTTACGCATGCACCTGCTTAGACGTACATTCTGAGCGGTGTATGTATGTCTCTCCTGTGGCTCCGTCAATGTCATTCGCCGTTATCCGTTGTGTCATACGTGTGTCAGGAGTCAAAAACTAACTCAAAGCCGTCTCGTGCCAACCCAACGGGGTGCCTTTGTTCTGATTTCAGAGGCAGTCGTCTGGTGCCTTGGGGAATTCCCAGGGTGGCACCTTTTGTTTTGAGAGCTGGTGGCACCGAGGGATTGGATCAGCCGTCTACAGTGGAAGGGTAGATAGAAGAGGGAGACCCCGAGGCACGTTCGGGGGGCTCACATCCAAGCTCCATGGGAAAAACAAGGCATCACTGCAGCATCCAATGTGACTAAAATAACGACCCTCAACCGCACACAGCTCTCTGCACGGTGAAGGGCCCTCTATGGATTATCCCTAGGAGGGGGGGGGGGGCATGGAAACGCAAAGGGAAGTAACAAAAGAATGGTGACATCACACACACCTGCTCTGAAAACCTCGCCCTCGAGGTCAGCAAGCTTTTCTTCAACTTCGTTCACGTTGGTGTTGGTTTAAGGACCCTGAAAGGAGCTGTCACAGCCAGCGCCCCACCTTATGTGGTTTTGGCCTGCTGCTGACTCCTACTGCGTCTCAAGTAGCCCCAATATAACAGAGGCAAGTGGAGCCCTAGGTGCTATCGGTTATGGAGGATATTGTGGGGCGTTTAGAAACTGGATGGGTTGATTCCTGGATGCTCTTTGTTTCCCTAGGTAAGCTATAAGACGTTCCTCCCTAGTTGTTGTTTGGTGCCTGTTACCGTCTGGGCAGGCTATCTCCTATGAGCCCAGGCCAAGAACTGTTTGCTCATTCACTCCGCTACACAATAGCTGTGTTCGAAATCGTTCCCTATCATGGATGTAGTGCACTAAATAGGGTGCACGCCATTTTCTAGGGTGTTCGAATTCTCAGTGGTCCACTATATAGGGCACTATATAGTGGACTTAAAATAGGGTACATACGATGTTCCCTACATGTTACTCCCGTATACCACAATGCAATGCGGTTGTATTTTTCCAGGGGAGAAGAAGAAGCCGAATAACCGCGAAAACGAATACATTTAATGATGGAGTCTCCGGCTTTCGTTTAGAAATGTCAACAATTTATTTGGGATTTAACATAGAATATTTAACATTCAAAATTAATTAAACAAGGAAATGTAACATTCAACATCAATACAACCTCCAGCTTTCGTCGTGAGTGCCCGGTTTGTTTACTTGATGTGGGCGCATCTGTCTGCGTCACACAAATACCCGGCGCATTTACTGACGCAAATGACGTTCAGAAATGTTCAGCGTAGTGTCCGAATTCTCGTTCCCTATTCCCTATATAGTGCACTATATCATGTACACTATATAGGGAATAGGGAACGAGTGTATAGGGAACGATTTCGAACACAGCTAATATCACCACATCATCATGTGCAAAGGGCCACCACTGTTCCGCAAGAGTAAACAATATCCATCTTTCTTCTACAAGGAGCTTTGATTTGATTGCGTTCCTGCATGCAACTCTCTGTTTGTGAAAATGTTTTCAGGTTTTTTAATCGCTCAGCGCAAAAGGAACCGAGAAAATATTTGAGATTTTTCTTGATAAATTCACCGCTGCATCGTATTTGCAAGAATCGCTCGTTCCACATTTGTTGTGTACTGGCCTGTGGATCAATAGTATGTGATAACATTCATCAAAAACAACATCATCACAGGACAGACTCAGTGGGACCCAACTCACCAAAGTGTCATCAAGAGATCTGTTGATGCCAGCTGCAGTCTTAATAACTGTAAATCAGTTGTTGGGTGCTGGTCTGGGTGATGGACAAACTTATTAACCGGTTTCACAGATGTGTGTGGGGTGTGTTCAGCAGCGCCACAGCCAGGCAAATCTGTAAACACTGAGGCATCGGTACCGGGTGATGGATGAGGCTGAAGCGATGGTGGCTCAATCACTGCCACCTCTTCTGCCTCTCCTGGGAAGGATCGGCCCAAATGGACATATCTTGGATCTGTTTTAGCTTGATAGTGGTGTGTGTGTGTGTTTGTGGGGGCATCTGCATCTGTGCGAGTGTGTGTGCAGGCTTGCGTGTGTGTGTGTCTGTTTATGTGCTGAAATTAAAGATACAAGCCTACCAATAACACGTCACGCACGAACACACACATACACACACTGCACACTATTTGACTCAACGTGTGTGTGTGTGTGTGTGTGTGTGTGTGTGTGTGTGTGTGTGTGTGTGTGTGTGTGTGTGTGTGTGTGTGTGTGTGTGTGTGTGTGTGTGTGTGTGTGTTACTGTGTACGTCCAGATGTCTCAAATTGACCCTGAGACCAGTGGTCTGTTTCATTCTGGCAGAGGTCAGTTCTCTGATCCTGGGGATGAGCCCCGACAGCCAAGGGTCAATGAAGATTTCACACCAGGCCTCCTCCACACACTGACAGACCTAATGCGAGGGCTACGGTCGAGCCTAGTCCCAGTTTGTGTTCATTATATCGAAGTAGTTTCTTAAAACTAAACTAAAAAGAGAACGCTGTGCATCCTGACAGAGTTCTCTCTACTGCTCCACGCCCACACACAAATGTCTGGGCAAATATCTGTTCAACTTGTGCCGCAAACAAGTTTGCTTGTCGTATTTATGTGCCACTGCTAAACTTAAGTTATACATTATTGATTTTAAGTTCAACAATAAATTCATGTTTGTGGTTGGGATGTAAGGATGAGGGATTATCATGAGCTATTTTGTGGTCTTTATTCCACAAAATAAAGTGGACAGAATGGAACTGATTTTCAAAACTAGTTTAATTCATTTCTTATCACGGGCAGACAGCATTGCCTTCAACAAGTCCTGACTGTTCTTTTCGATTATACTTCCGAAGGTTATACAATCTCAACGGGGAATTGAGTTTATCATTTATTTATTGAATAATTGATGGAGAAGTGTATAAATAATTTGTGCTTTACCTTGTTTATGAGAGTAAATAATAAAATAGGCCTATTTTTCGTTTTCGTTAATAGTGTACAGCTAGCTTGGATATCATTTATATTTAAAGCCGTGAATGACTTTCCTGATTACATTCAATGGTACTGCTACTATGTAGAGTCAATATATACATATACATTTATATATATCAGTTATGATGTTGTTTCTAGAGTATGGATGCGTGATGAAGTTTGGGTGGAAAACTCTCCAGCAAACCTCAAGTTGGCCCCATCAATGTTAGCTCTCGAAGCTACACCTGTAAGCCCAAACAGAGACCTTCTCTCGCTCACTTTCTCTCTCGCTCTCTCTTGCTCTTATTGACTGCATCATCCCTCCCCTGCAACCAAAGCTTTCTCTCTCTTTTAGGGGGAGTTGTTTGTGAGTGCTGATATGCTGTGTCCCCTGATAGTTATCACGGCTCCAAGGTTTTTCCATTAAAAGCCTGATGGGAGCTACGCGTCATGGTCCAAAAGAGCCAAAGAGCACAACACAAAGGCCTAATGAAGAGGCTCATATAGGCTTAGTCCAGGAATATAAATAAATAAAAATAGATGCTACTTATTATTACAACACCATGCTGTTTACGAGAAGGATTAATTTTTTTGTTTGGGTAAAACATAGTTTCGAGCATTCGCTCTTTGAGGAGAAGTGTAGAGTGGCCAAGGTTATATTATAAACATCAAACTGGACATTGAACATTTGAAATGCATGGGGAGTACCATGTTGGAAAATGCCACAGGGTGTTTTGTTAAAAGTTCCTTGTGGTCTCTTGCAAAAATCTTGATTTTTGTTGTTAAAGGTATCACAAAGATGCTGTGAGCCATTACCATAGGGATAACACCTCCCCTCCCCCCACCCTCTTCAAGAACTCTCCACCCATAACACTTTTTTGGAGTCTGTGTTTGAACTCTAGCTTAAACAGGGGGTTCATTTAGACTTTAAGGCAATGCAACATGAAAAATCAACCTCATTCACCAAAGAGCCACCAGACTACTAAAGTTATTTTGTTCACCCAAATTCTGTCTCTAGCTGCAGTGAGTGAAAGCTAAGCAGATTTCCCCAAAATGGGAAATGGGAAAGAAATATTCCCTCCCATACTGGGTCTAAAATGTGTGCGTAAAAATTACAAAGAAAAGGATCTTGACACTCTTTAGTTCTGTGTTTTATATCTAATGTGGTTGCCCGACCTCCAAGGCAAATTCAAAGTCTAGACACACCCCGCTGTAGAGCCAGTATGCATTTCAGAGAGCAACAGGGCTATCAGTTAACTGTCATTCAAAACAAAAATAACAGTTGATTCCTAGGCTTTAATGATTATTTCGAATGCATTTTTGTCTCAGTGCCTTTTCTCAAAATGTCCTGGAAAGCAAACCTATTAGATATGAGGTACTTTGACACTTTGGTGGGATGGATTCAATGACTCGACATCAACAATGTATTGATGTACTGTTTACAGAAACCCTCTATCATTTAACCTTATCTCAACTGCTTGCTCCCAAACTTGTGCATCAGGGGTCCTTAATTAGTAGACTGCGGCCCTGCGCTGGCCCACTAGAAGTATCATTTAACCGCAGAGATAGGCTTTAGGAGTGTAAAAAATAATATAATATATATTTTTTTATTTATCTGATACAAATTTTTGGCTGATTTATTATCCGTCATATGATCTGAAAAATGACATTTATCGTAATTTCATTCTTGGAAATTGTGCTAATTCTAAGCTTACAAGGCTAAACCACAACTAAACCGGTATGCGTTCCTCCAGCTGGATAGCAAAAAACTGTTGCTGTAAGTTGTTTTCGTTCAAAATGGTCAAAATATAGTCCAAAAGATATATAATTACATTTTTCTTTACCCATGAGATCCTTGTTTAGACTTGAGATACTCAAAGCCAAAACACTCACTCAGGCAGTTCAATCAGCCTGCTGAAGGGAGTGAAGGATAGCGTTGATCTTAACAATCAATGAAGGGCTCTGAATCGATTCGGTAAAGTTAATACAGAAAATACAAACAATATTTCACAGTGCCTTTAGCCATGTGTACAGACTCTATAAAGGCTACGCTATATTAAAGTTGCACAAATCCTTTCACTTTTGTATCAGGGATTACACATTTCCTCGCCCCTCGTTGATTCGGTCTCAACGTCGCTGCTACTTAATAAGTACTGCTAGGTCTTTGTTTGGACAACGATGTGGAAACTGCATTTACATGGATTTCCTCAGCGCCTCCCAAATCATTGTGTAACATTTCTTTAAAACAGAAATTTCATCATGGCATTTGCTTACTCTGCAAGAAAGGGAAGAATATGCCAGGGTTCAATAATTAAACCTGATCTCACACAAACCTCATTCTGAAATCATATTAATTTATTTTTTACTGCGCCGATGGATGGAGTCTATCAGTTGGAACTGTATTCAAACGTTGCTCGAACAGAATGGTATGACAGGGGGACAGGTGGCAGTTATATATTGTGCAATATCACCATTGGTTCAACTCCCTGTTCATGTGTCTTCTCCCAGGATTGGCCAATGCTGCCGAGGTCATATGCATTTCAATTGACTTTCTTTCTATGGTTTGGTGGTTTCTTAAGTTTCAGTTTTGAAGTGATATGAGATTAGGTATATTTGGAACCTCGTTGATATTTATAATTTGGGGAATGGTATGGGGGGCCTTTAACCACCTCACAGAATGAGGAAAGGCTGTTGTTTACAATACTGAGGCAGATTTTGGCAAGGTTGTTTTTCTAAAGCATATTTGTTAAGCAACAGTGAGCCAGATTTGAGTGTAACGAGCGAACTGTGCAAGTACAAGTGCCTGTTTACTAGGGGTGAAACGGATCAGTGTGTCCACGGTTCGGTTCAGATAACCGTTTTGGGCCTCGGTTTCGGATACGGTTCGGATTAGGATCATGTCCGTGGTAGTAAAAAGGCAGACTTTTTTTTGACGGAGGGTTTGGGGGAGAAACACAAAAATGAATGAGACCCACAGGCTATTTGCAATGTGTTAATTGACTGCAATCAGACAACTTGCAAGGCTTTTTTGTGCAATAAATGTTCCCCTAAATGCATTTGAAAACATGGTGCACTGACACATGTAAGGGATAACGGCCGACGAGGCTTAGAACTCTGGCGACGAGCGCAGCATGAAGCCAGAGTTGCCTCTACCTGTCCATTATTTCCATCGAACCGGTCGACCTCGAAGGCCGCTATCCCGCTTATCACCCGTTTGTATTTATCTCCCGTATATTTAGAATATAATTGTATCAATTACTTTCTTTAAATTTAGGAATCGTGCGCTTGAACTTCAGAAAACAACCTACTACAGCTACCTCATTGGCTCGGGCAGTACTGGAGAGAATGCATTCCGCTGGGTCCTAAACACCCTTTTGTATCGGACGTAGGCTACAGTAGGCAAAATACGCTACATAAGGCAATGCCTTCATGAAACCGAAATCCGCGGATCTCCAGAATGCTCCGAACTGTGGTAAACGAACCGAACGGATTCGGATACAATTCGAATCCGCTGCAGGCCTACTGTTTACGTTCTCTACCTACCGCTAACAGATATTTATGGTGTGTTCCTGAATACTCGGACGCCAGACTTCCGAGTCGAAAGTCGAAAATCTCCCAGCTTTATTGCAGCATTTCTCGAAGGCACGCCCCCTTTTGTCTTTATCTTTAAAAAATCTGAGAGTAGACAGAGAGCAGTGATGTCGCTCTCGGTCATTTTTTTTTTCATTGCACGCTGCATTAAAAAAAATAATGTTCACTAGGAAAAAACATTATTCATGAATCGCACAGCAGCTGAATAACCCATTACTTTTGGGGTCTGCACCCTCAAAAACATTTTGTCTTCTTTCCCACATAATACCTTCGGTGAGGCTTGGGGATAGTAAACAACACATTATTTTTATTTCCTCGCTGTCTTTCTTAATTACACAGTAATCAGCCTAAGCACTGTGTTTGTCACTGAGTAATGAACTGGGATCCATAGTTATTGGGGTGAAAACCACAAAAGACTTTGTCACCTCCAAATGAGTGTAGTGACAGAAATCTCACTGTGGGTGCTCCCCTTCACCACAGGCCCACTGTCACAGACAACTGATCTCTGCAAAGCTTCCCCATAAGGGTTAGGGTACCCTCACACACGTTCTTGCTTTTCCCTATCGGTTTTATATTAAGCTTTCTTCTCCTTTTTGGCTGATGCGTTGCCACTAAGCCACACGCTTTTGATTGCCAGTGCAGATCCTGAATGTGAATGGAGTAACCACACACAGGCCCACACATGCACGCACACATGCACGCACACACACACACGAACACCCACACAATCTGGCCGGGTTTGTCTGGTCCTACATGATAGAACTTAGTTTGCATGCTAAGTTGCCTATTTACTTATAAGCACCCCTATTGGCTAATGTCTACCTGCTTCAACTCGAACAAATCATGCAAAATATCACCTAATACAGATGTGTTGTTGTTTCCCAAATTTCCATGTCATTTTTACAAACTGACTTTGGGCTCATTTCCTTAATGTGCATCTAAAAAAATCAATGACAGGCTGTGCCAGAATTTCCTAAATTAAGATAACACTGAGAGGATTATCTCAAGAAGGGAACAAATAATGTAAAATACTACCCACCTTGGCTCGTCTGTGAAGACTTAAAGCCAATTTTGAAATATTGCTGTAATTTAGATCTATGTCGTAATAGCCACATCAAATCTTGAACAATATAAGATTGATGTGCAAAAAATCGTTTGAATGACTTTATCTGTGACTTTATTGTCTTTATTACTGGATTGGATTACTGTAATGATCTGTTGTCAGTTCTTTCCAAAAAAGCTTTTAGGGCAACTTCAGACTTCAGGCAGGGTCCTAGAATGTCTTAGAAACCTCAGCACGACGTTCCTTAACTCAAGTCCACCAGCTTACCCTCCATCAGAAATGCTCTTGAATATAAACAACATGCAATGGTTTATGTTTTAGCAAAACATCTCTCAGCAGTATTTCTGATAAAGGGCTTTAAAATAATAATGTTGACTTAACTTGTTCATCCAATGTGAAGCCGTTAGATACCTCGGGTCATCTTGAGCTGATCTGCCCAGAGTTTCCAGAGTGAATTAAGCTGCATGTATCTGGTGCGGAACAAATAAGCCTGAGCTATCTTGCGTATCTGTTTTCAAATCCAGCCGTGGCACTTTAATGGTCGCTAATGTATTGTACGTTGTTGTTTTTATTCCCAATTTCAAATAACAGTTTGACATTTTAGGTAAGACAGTTAATGGTTTTGGTAAGAGTTTTTGTGGTTTTATTTTTGCGTCTGATGTTTTTCTACTGTAACCAAGGAGTTAATTATAATTAGCTTGTCGCTAGGGGTTTAGGATTCGAGGACATTTGGGGCTCAGCCCGGAACTCTGCAGCGAGGCCATGAGGGGTCCACCCCCGGAACAATTATTTGATAAACAAACTCTATTTTTATACATTCTTTTTATGCACCCCGGCACCTTATTTGCATTCAAAGTACATGTCATAATCACGCACGCACGCACGCACGCACGCACGCACGCACGCACGCACGCACGCACGCACGCCACACGCACGCACGCACACAAACACACAAACACACACACACACACACACACACACACACACACACACACACACACACACACACACACACACACACACACACACACACACACACACACACACACACGCGCACACACGCACACACGCGCGCACACACGCACACACGCACACACACACACACACAGACTCACACACACTGAGTCTATTGCAATGATAAGCCCTGTTATGTCTCCCGATTTTGAACTTCAATGACAATTTCAAGGAACCAAAAGAAGGGAAACTCTCAAAAGTTAGATTTTTGAGAGCATTGATTTTCCTAACACTCAGTTCTCATCACTATTCCTCACTTCATGTTGTTCTGCAAAATGTTCTTTTGCCAGGACGCCTTTGCATTGCATTCTATCTTTTCTCCTCTTGAGAAGTGATAATAGCTCCCACTGGGCTGTTAAAATGGAAGGGAGGGATGACCAAGGTCAGCGTTATACGATTTTATTTTATTTTATATCCCGTCACAAAGATTACCCTTGTTCATCCTGACTATGATGGACGTCTATTTTTCTCTGCTGCACATCAGAGCCATCAGACGTCTGCTCAGAACGGAGCCACATCTTTCAGCCAGGACTGCAGAGGCGCTGACCTCCAGATGTGAGCAGATTACATGTGTAGACGTGTGTGGTCTTCGGTACTGTACCAGCAGGTGTGTTGTGGGCTCCTTTTTTAGTAAAAGTCCTCTATGCCGTTCTCTGACGTCTGCCTGGAGCGAATACAATTCTGCGTTATCTGATGATTTTTTTTTGCTGTGACATTGGGACCACTCCAAACTCCCTCATTAGCTCTCTGCATTTCCACAACAAAACGGGATGATTAAATCAATAATGCGGCGTCAAGTTAGTACATTCAGTAACGGGGTGTATTCGCTTCGTTCCACACGTCCCCGCTCTCCTTGAAGTCGAGAGGGTTCCCGTTTGACAGCTTGCATGCGCGTATCTGCCGCGTGCGACTACGACGTTTCATCCTCCGTCACCCCCTGTCACGGAGACGGGGCGACAGAGGATGATCAAACATGGCGCCCCTTACAAGCCCTGTGGATTGGCGGAGTAGAAGTGCATACACTTGCACTGACGGCCGCAGCAAGAGCCTTGATCAGCCCAGCCTTTCCTCCAGACAGCATCAGCTGGCTTTAGATGGCTCAGCCAGCGCAGGCTAGCCCAGGGGGCATTATGCATTATTAATCACAGAATTAGACTTCAGCTTCTCTTCCAACAATGTGGATTGATGAGAAGACAGGTAGTGGTGCAATAGGCAATAGTCTGGATAACTGATCAGGTAACGATGCAAGAAAGGAGCCATGCAGTTTGGGGTTTTGGCTAGCTTGATGTCCTTGCCTGCTGTAGAGGAATTGAATGGTGTGGACTGTCGTTCAGTCTTTCGGATATTTAATCCCCCAGCCAAATCAGGGGAGAGTGTGACTTGTGCGGTCAGCTTCGCATTAAGTGGCTTTAAGGCTGTATTGATTTGGAGTTACTTTGAATGGCCGCTGTGTACATTTTGGATAATCTCTATTGAGGAGCTACTCAAAGACTTGTACGGAAAGGCAGAAAAACAGAAATAATGAAAGATGGAGGAGGTGAAAGAAAGGGACAAGGGACATGCCATGGAACTTATTTGGGCTTAGCCTCACCTTTGATGTTCGCACTCCAAGGGGAAATTCAGAACTCAGGCTCTCAGAACCCTTCTGCCCTTCACGTGAAACCTAAGAGAAAAACTTGTGTTCCTAGTCCAGTCCCTAGTGCTTAGGTCAGCTATCGAAATGTCAACTCCTTCTCTAATTATGGTCATGGAAAAATCACTTTTGTATTAATTGGTGGATATTTTGAAATTTAAACCAGTTCTTGGGGCCGCTACTATGAATATAAGTATACAATATACTAAATATGATTCACACTATTATTTTTTATCTTATTTTTTTTTTATATGGTTGACAATCTATTCCAAGCATTATAATTCTATATTTCATCATCTGTCTTTCTGTTTTTCTTCATACCATATCTAATAATACCTATAATACATTTCACATTCCACTACCCACCAATGAGAATCTTAGTCATGCCCCATGGCACTGACTGAGAATGTACGTGTGTGTGTGTGTGTGTGTGTGTGTGTGTGTGTGTGTGTGTGTGTGTGTGTGTGTGCGTGTGTGCGTGTGCATGTGCGTGTGCGTGTGTGTGTGTGTGTGTGTTCTATGAAAATCGACGCACCCTGGAGTGATGCACCCATGTGAGCCTGTCTGTAAACTTCCTTCCTGGTTTGTTTTTATTCCACAGTTGCCTTGCCAACCAGACCTCCCCGGGTGGACCCAGCGAAGGAGTCGACTCCCAAAGAGTCTGTCTTCAGCACAGTAGCATCCTGACGCTGTCTGAGCACATCGCAGGTATCTCTCCCTCCCTGCATGTCAATCCCTACCGCTTTCCCTCCCTGTTTCTCTTCTTTCCCTCTTCTGCATCTTTCTGTCCTTCTCGCCACCCCTATCTTTTTTGAAGCAATTATATTTTGGGTACCTATTTAGTACCTATTTGATCAACTTTGTACGAGTTTTTAAAGTCACTCTGATGTCTTTTCCCTGTCTCTAAACAGTACGTTTAGGTTGTTGAACCGTATCGTAATTCATCAGAGCAGTCTGTCACAGTGAATTGCGGGGGGGTTCATACCGTTTTTGTTGTGGCATTACTTTTCTAATAGATCATTTTTGCTTCTGTGTTTTTCATAACAAAAAGTAGGCTTTCTTCTCATGAACGAAATGCATTGACGATTTTTCACAGTCATTTCATGGACGGATCTTTTCAGCGGTGGCATGAAAGCTAATGAAGTCTGAATAGTTTGAAGGACACATCCTGTTAAAAAGCTGATAAAAAATGGAATAAATCACCGTCAGAATATAAGGCATGATGTCTTTGGAAACCCTTTACACACCAGCGGTGATTAATCTCCATGCATTGTTATGTTTCAAACTAGAGAACATACAGTTGTCAGAGAGCCTTTAATTCTGTTCAAATGTGGTCACTCCTGTGTGTGTGTGCATCTATATGTGAATAGATGTCTATGAATGCATGCATGTGTCTCTGTAAAAACCGCTGAACCACAACAAAGAGAGCAAGCCGTGAGGAAAAAAAACAAATATTGGCATCTCCAGCCACTTTATTTTTTCCCTCTACTTGTGATTCTGATCGACGCTGGATACCGAGCTTGGCTTATCCTTGTTTCACTCCAGAGAAGAGACGGGCGGATTTACGCTTCCTTTAGAGCTCCATCGAGGGACGAAGCGCTTTATGCAACCTCCTCATTAGCTGGAGGACGGAGGCAAGGTGACGCGCTGATCACTAATAGCGTGCAAAGAAGCGCTCGTGTGAGAGTGGTTTTGGTTTTTCTTTAAGGCAGAGCAGTGTGTGTTTTGTTTTGTGTTCGAATAATGGGGGTGTTTGTGTTAGAGTAGTGTGTGTTTGTTTTTGAGGTTGTGTGTTTGTGTAGAATTCTGTGTTTGTTTGAGTAAGAATTGTGTGTTTGTGATATGATGTGTTGGTTTGAGCTTGAGAAGTGTGTGTTTGTGTTAGAATAGTGTGTGTTTGTTTCTACACGAGTGGTGAGTTTATATTAGAATAGAGTGTGCTTGTATGAGAATAGTGTGCTTTTCTATCAGAATAGTGAGTGTGTTAGTATGGGTCAGTGTGTTTTGAGTAAATGTGGATCCCCACTCGCTGGAATGATACGATAACTTGACCAGCAGTAACCCTGAAACCGATCATGTAATACTATACATCATGTTGCGTATTTATATACACCAATTTTGGTTATGTTACCTATGGAGTTTTACAATCTCCTATTGAAATATCTATTACACATCTGTTTTCTTTGGCGTTCGTCTCTGTGTACAGCAGCATGCTGTCATTGAGGCCAAATGAACAGCTGTCAATCACTCCAAATTAGGGCTGTGACAGATTGGGGCATCCCAAGCAGGGCCCTAATTCAGCAAACCCTACCCCCTGCAGCCCCATCCATAAATGTATTATGATCACACACACACACACACACACACACACACACACACACACACACACACACACACACACACACACACACACACACACACACACACACACACACACACACACACACACACACACACACGCACACACACAGGATCAGGTGTTCTCAGTGGGACACTGTGCCAATGGGAGCTGTGTCCTCCTCACAGAAACATCAGGTTTAGACAGGGAATTAATTTAAGCTTCAATTATACCCCCTGGAGAGGGACAGGATTCAGGGGAGAGAGGGCGCGGACCTCCCCTGAGGTCTGATCCACTCTCTCTCCCCCCTTTCTTCTCCCTAGACTCCTAGTCAGGTACACATGCCCCATACAATATGAAACATCCCACTCAATTACTCAATTATACTCATCTCTTTTCCAATTTCCCCCCTTCCCCATATTTACACACACACACACACACACACACACACACACACACACACACACACACACACACACACACACACACACACACACACACACACACACACACACACACACACACACACGCACACACATATACACATACATACACACACAGACACCAATTTGTACCCCTTGCCTTTGGTTTCGACCCCTAAGTCCCGCCCCTCCGACCCAGACACAGATTTGTTTCTGGGATTGACAGGGGTGTGAACGTGGCCGTCTGCCCTTCAGGGATGATAGTACTGGAGTGTCTGTGGACACACGCTTCATACTCACAGGCACCGGGTGTGTTTAGGAAGAGGCGACGGATTGGAAATGCTGGAATGGTATAGGATTGGAGTGGGTAAAATAGGGTAGGATAAGGTAGGAGTGGGTAAGGTAGGATAGGAGAGGGTAATGTAGTGTAAGGTAGGAGTGGGGAAGCTAGGGTAGGATAGGTTAGGACTGGGTAAGTTAGGGTAGGAGTGGGTAAGTTTGTGTCGGATAGGGTAGGAGAGGGTGAGATAGGGTAGGAGTGGCTGAGAGGGTTGGAGTAGGTAGGATAGGCTAGGAGTGGGTAAGGTGGGGTAGGATAGGGAAGGAGTGGGTAAGATAGGGTAGGAGTGGCTATGGTAGGATAAGGTAGGTTAGGATACTTGGATACCCTTACCACCAAAACAGGATGAGGGCAATGCATGGTTAAAAATAGGGAAGGGTAGAAGAGTGTCTGGTTGTGGTCTCAGAGAGACTACCACATCCCCTTTTAGTAGAACCTCTCCGTTAATGGTGGCAGTGTGTGAATATGTTCATCACCAAGCTATTCTAAGAGGTAGGAGTTTGGGGTTTGTTTACCACATTAATCCGTTAGATTGAATCCTGGCAAGAGCAGAACGTTTAGCAAGGTGCCACTTTGCCACACTTGCAATTCTCTGTCTTATTTTAGCTTTTAATTAAGCCTGTTTATTTCTTCAAAGTCACCTCCCACCCACCATATCTCTAGAAACAGTCAAGCATATTTATTTTCTTGCTTTACAATTTCGCGTGCGCTTCCAACAAGACTCCCTGCAGAGCTGTTTGTTTACTGAATGCTGGGGGAAGGGTGGGATATTGGAGACGGGCTTCAACTGGAAGATGAACACCCCACGGCCCCTTGGTACACATCTGCTCAACCACAGAAACAGAATACCTGTGGTGGCGTTGCATGGTTGGAGAATAACTCTGAACCCTCCCAATGCGACCCCCACTTCTCCCCCTCCCATGTTCTGGACTATTTTAGGCAAAGGCTCGCAGTCACCAGCTAATGACAAGCGGAGGGGCATAACCGACATGCCTGACATAACCATGAACCGAGCCCCCGGCTGCGCCCCTCCTGGTAGGGTGAATGATAGCATGAATCACTGCCATCCGAACATCGGGAACGACCAATCAGAGGGCTCCGTCGTGGCCGATCGTTCCCCTGGCTCAACGGCTCTGTTTCAAAGTCTGCCCTGACTCAGGTGCTCATTTGCATGCTGTAATCGAATTGGTCAGCTGAAACTCGGGCCACTGCGTTAATCCCAACACCATTTGCATTTATTTGCGTCATTCTACCACACTGTTGGAATAGTAACGCATCCAGAATATATTGCAGGACCCGCTGTTTTATATAATCGAATTAAGTCATATGAATTATTAATTCTGGGGGTTCTTCAGTATATTAAATTATGTCTTAGAAATGACTATTAGCTAGGCACTTTGAAACAAAATGGATCAAAACTGCGTAAATTTGATTAGCTGAGAGCACTTTCCCGAATGCAATTAAGTGGTCGTAAAATGTTTATGTGAGAAGGCTTATCATTTCTCTTGAGCTTCCAATAGCTACGCGACTCATTTATTTATTTATATATGTATAATAGATTTCCATGCTTAATGTAAAGATGGACATATGTCCAACCATTAGTGATACCTTACCATCGTCCGACGGCTATAGTTAAATAATAGTTTGAGAGGTGCCCAATAATATTGGTTATGTCTGTATGTTCTTCTTTTGCTGTTTCATGCATTATAAACAAGGAGTGTCAAGGATACATTTACATTTTAAACAGCCTATTATTGTTAGGGTTTGGATCGTTAACAAACTAATTCCACCAAGTAAGTAGTAACCAATGTTCAACCAGACTTCCCCTCAACACTGTGAGCTGTCAGACGGGGAGAGCGAGTCCAGAACAGCAGTGGTGATGCGGACGGGTAAGACGTCTGCATCGGAGGCAGGGTCTGAGAAATCAACCGCCTGCTTTTCCTGCGAAAAATAAAAACACATATCCTCTCCATCTCTCTCATCTCTCTCACTCTCCCTGTCTCGACCACTCTGCTTCGCTCTCCTCTCCAATCGGCGGAGTTCAAACTCTGAGCAGCAACGTCTCTCCTCTACTCTGCCCCCGCTATGCCTGGCAGCCGGGTGCACGCTCCGTGCTGGATAAATAAATGATCAGCGCCAAGCAAACATCAAAGGCAGATTGTGCGCTTCAAAAGGGAAGAAGAAGAGCACGACGCCCACCAGGTCCTATAGAAAAGACGGAGGCCTGTTTACCAGTGTGTGTGTGTTGCGTGTGTGTGTGTGCGTGAGTGTGTGTGTGTTTGTATTTGTATTTGTCTATGTGTTGTCCTGTGTGTGCGCGTGTTTGTGTGTGCGACTCCGACATGAACGAGATGTGCAAACACCCCGGCACTCTCTTTCGCCGTCTAAGACCCACAGTCACACGCACACAATACAGATCTACATGCTAATGCGTGATGTTACACCGGCACACACACTGTGTATTGCCCAGCCCGCAATCAGATTTGAATAATTTATTTCTGCAATGATTATTATGCCTCTGATGGAAGAAAATCTCCCAGTTTCCTGTTTTGAGTGCACTTTCTGTTTCCTGATGAGTTCTTGAATGACAACAATAATTTCTGGTTCCCTCTCACTTGAAAAACACCTGCTTTATCGTTCTGTTTTAAGGATGATGTTTAGTATCTAGTGTCCCCGGGAATACCGATTGTTTTCATAATTTGACCTGCTGGTTCTCGGAACAGGCAGACATTCATAGCTTTGCACCTTTTGTCTCTGTTGACTATCTTCTCATGTTGACCTTAATCACGGCATGTATTTGACGATTAGGAAATGAACTAATGATTTCCTTGGTGTATCTGTCTTTGAATAGATTCATACTCTCAAGGTTGCATCCGTGGAAACATGTTACTTTTATCATTTTTGTAACTTTAAACCAGAACTTGAAACTGGTAAATATCCTTCAAGATAATGTGATCATTGTTCTTAACACAATGATTGTCTTTAATGAGTGTGTTTAATATGTTGGCCTTCTTGAATTTGACTATAATTTCACTATAATATCTGTTCATATCTGTTCTATATTTTTACTTCTTCTTTTGTTTCTCCTTTTTCGTCCCCTCCTTCTCTCTCCGTGTATATACTCTCTCTCCCAGCAGCTCTGCTATATTCAGCTTCTATTCTGTGGCTCGGGATGTCTAGTCTCTAACTCGTCTCCGGCTGCTTATCTCTGAGGTCTGTATCTCCTCGGATGGCTATTTCCACACTCACTTGTTCTCTCGCTGTCTGCCCCCTTTGCTGCCATCCCACTATCAGTAATGTGTGTGTGTGTGTCTGTGTGTGTGTGTGTGTGTGTGTGTGTGTGTGTGTGTGTGTGTGTGTGTGTGTGTGTGTGTGTGTGTGTGTGCGTGTGTGTGTGTGTGTGTGTGTGTGTGTGTGTGTGTGTGTGTGTGTGGGGGGGGTGTGTGTGTGTGTGTGTGTTTGTGTGTGTGTGTGAGACACAGTTTTATGGTGTGTTTGTGTGTGTGTGCCTGTGTTCATCGTTGGTGTCTGTGCCTGGTGTGTGTGTGCGTGTGTGTTTTGTGTGCCTCTGACAGTGATACATTTGCTGGCTTGCGTTATTGTCAGCCGAAAGATCATGATTATTTATCTAGGAATTGTGCAATGCCAGTTACAGATGTCTTCCCAGATAGGCTTGGCCCAGAGACAAGGCTTGTGCATTTGCTTGGTGCGTGTGTGTGTGTGTGTGTGTGTGTGTGTGTGTGTGTGTGTGTGTGTGTGTGTGTGTGTGTGTGTGTGTGTGTGTGTGTGTGTGTGTGTGTGTGTGTGTGTGTGTGTGTGTGTGTGTGTGTTTGTGTGTGCGTGTTAACCCACTATGCCAGGCTGTATTTAGTGATAGTGGTATTTAGCTGCACTGGCTAAGCTTATTCATTTGTGAAGTCAAAACCATCCTTTTCCAGTTTTAAGTATATCCATCTATGTTCTATATACATTGAGGACCAAATTCTTGCTTGGAATCCTTTCTGATTGTAGTTTTTAGTTATTTTCATTCATTTAGGGTATTTAGCTTATACAAACATAATTTAATGATAACAGATAAACATAATATTTCACATTATAAGCTATTATAGCCTGCAGCAGACAACATGCTAGCATGCAGCAGACAACACCAGACAGTTTCCAGACATGAGCTAATCTGTTCGGCGATGGACCCTGTTCATCGACCTTAGATTGACCTGTGGTTGAGTGCCTTGCCTTGGGTTGTGGGCGCAGGCAGGCACCCACACACTACCTGGATTTGATGGATAGTCGTCTCTCCACATCATGACTTATTTCATTGAAGAAATTCAATCGACTGCTTTCCCTCCATGTACTCTGGTGTTCAAGTTCAACCGCCCCGTGCACGGTGAGCGATTGCAGAGGTTCCGTCACGCTTCAACCCCTTCGTCTTCGCCACCTTCATCATTTCCAATATCTTACAATCTTGGAAAACCATTCTCGCCAAAGTGGTTCTCGCTAATATAAAGCGCAATCATTCAGTCCTTCTGTGTTGTCCTTTGTGAATGCATCTTGCCCTGTATCTTGCCCAAATAATTTTGTATTGTACAATTTTCCTGGTTTTGTATATTATTGCCCGTCAAAATACAATTCAAATTCCCCTGTGTCTTTAAACAAACACCTGATTAATTATCATTTTCTATCCGGCTGCTAGAGTGTCTTAACGTGATGAAACCCAAATCTCATTAGGGGACGTTCAGGGCTGGCCCTAAACCCTGGAGAAGAGCCACAATAACAGCTTCTCCATGCCAGTCACCATGCCAGGGGGGGCTTGGGTGTCTATACTGACCATCTGTCACCCCCTCCCTCCCCTTACTTATCCTCCACCGCGAAAGTTCGACACGGGAGCGACCACCACCCCCTCACCATGGAGGACTACGACCTGCGCTCAGCAGCTAGCATCCTGGCCTCGGTGAAGGAGCAGGAGGCGCGCTTCGAACGCTTGACCCGCGCGCTGGAGGAGGAGCGCCGCAACGTCTCCGTGCAGTTGGAGCGCTCCACCCTGCCCGCGAGCGTGCTGGGCGGTGGCAACGGCTCGGGCAGCCATCCGCTCCCCTGGCAGCAGGTGGTGATGCAGGTAAACAAGGCATCCCGCATTCAGCATCCAACCTCCAACCTCCAACCTCCAACCTCCAACCTCCAACCTCCAACCTCCGCGCTCCCAATCCCATCCCAGGTCAGCTGGCGTTCCGCACCCGCCGGCCTGGTCGACCTACTTGATCCTTCCATCCCTCGCTTTTACCCTTCCCCCCATCTCCACCAGCCCGCACCATCTCTGTGCTTCTGGGTCATTTGCTGTCATGGGTCAACGATTGGTGTCATTGCATTGTGGGACTGGGTACACACAGCTGACGTTCCCTCTGTGATCATGTGCGCTGCCGAGGACTTTTGAAAGCATCAGGGGACGATTTTTTTCCGAGGTAATTCACAGTGAGGTCATGACGGAGCAGGTAGGGGCTGGACTCCCTAGCCCCGCGTGCACCCCTTCCCCTAAAAGTGGTCCTAGCTTCAATTTCACACTGGAGGAAGAGTGTTGGTCGATGTCGGAGCCGCAGATTTATTCTCAGTGAAATGTCGGTATTCTCCCCGGCTCGCTGCCGAAGCCGCTGTGTTTCTTGGGGAAATATCATCGCTTGATCTGTCAGTGGCTCCTGAAGCCATGGAGGCTGCAGATCTTTATAGGACGGCCAGTCGCTGTTTGACGGCCAGTGTTCTTTCTTCTTTATTTATAGCTCAACCCCGAGACTCTTGTATTCTTTGTATTTATAGCTGAACCGCCTCAGCTCTTTCTCCGCTGGCACAACAGCCAGTGATTGAGTGATGCAGGTTCGATTCCAGGGTGCGCTTCTATCCTACGTACGTCATTCCTGCTCTTCAACACACTGTCCTGTCGGTCTTCACTGTCCTCTACACAAGAGCCCATACAAATACTTTAACCAAGCTCATTTAATAAGAATGTAGTAGAAGTCAGTATTCAATCGCTGATTTGAGAGTGCGTACTTTCTGGTGAAGGAGAGTGATTGCGTTGATTAATGCCAACTTCCACTGTGAGCTGCTAATGCTTTAGGCTGGTCGTATTTTATCGCTCTCCATGGAGGTTCGGACCCTGTGTTGTCATGGGTGACGGCTCAACAAAACCCAATTAAAAATATATTTAGAATTATGATTGGTAATGCAAAACCTGTGTTCTATCAAACTGCAGTTAACAACAACAACGTCATCAGTCAAAGTCGTCGGAAATTTACAGCTGGTATGAAAAGATGTGTGAGGCTTGCATGAACCTCACAGAGACATAATAGCAATGTGTCATGAAAGACAGAGTGTAATAAACTAAAACTAGCACTTTCTGCAGCCATAGACTACGGTGATCAAGTACCTGTGTGGCAGTGAAATTCAATCCATATGTGGATATGTGTGTAAGTCTGTGTTCATGTACTAGAAAGAGGAATGGGAAAGCGAGGGATGCCTTCTTCTGACTCATAAAGCCTTGTGTGATTTACACCAGAGCATTTACCATGGCAGCCAGTGAATTAGCCCTTCTGTTTTACACACAGCTCCACGCAATCATTCATTTCTAGAGGCATGGGACACCCTGCCTACCTGGGCTGCTCCTCGGCTGGGTGCTGTAGCTGAATAACAGGGCTGGGCTCCTGCTGAACATCCACAGGATTCCGATGCTTTCACTTGGCCCCTGATCACAAATGGCATTGAATACCCAGCAAATTGGATGTGAAGCCGATTTGCTGATACTTTTTTGCAAATGTTTTTTACCCAGGCATTTGGCATGAATTGAGAGGCATTCATTAGGGATTAGACACATACATTTAGGATGCATACTTTGCCATCACCTGGACCTCTTTTTCTGAAGGCCAAAAGCCCTATGCACTTACATCCTGTCCTTTATTCTGCTTTCATTTTAGCTTTACTGGCGTAATGACATTAATCCTGCCTCTTGTCTTTTGCTTACACACAAACAAACACACACACACACGTCACACACACACACACACACACACACACACACACACACACACACACACACACACACACACACACACACACACACACACACACACACACACACACACACCCCCTCAAGCACATTGATGGATTAAATCGGCTACGGTTCAGCTTGCATACGGTCAAGATTCAAGACAATGGGACCAAGCTCAAGGAAGCCATCCATTATTCAAAGCCTGCTCAGGAGGAAAGTGGTCAGAGTCAGACCAACGATCCAATGAATTAGTGAAATCAGTTTGGGTAAATACCCTAATGAGAGAGAGATTAAGTAGTAATTCAGAGAGCACACAAGTCATGATCTAAACAGATAACGCTTCCCGGTGTTGGTTGCCGTAGCGATCGTTAAGATTGACAGTGTCAAGCTTCTCGTGGATCTTATTTCCTGCAGAGAATGGTGGTCGGTCGAATTAGTTGGTAGAATGATTGGTCCGTTGTTCCGGATAATAGCTTCTTCTGCACCGTGGACTTTAAGTCAGAGACTTTGATTCAGAAAGTTCAGCCAAAGGTGCATGAGTAACTATTTTAGATTGAACTGACCAATAGAATTCAATGGTCACATCCACACAACAAACGTGTGCGTTATGGGATGTTAACCTATTGATAACTTTATTTATACTATATTGTGAAGCCAGAGATGTGCACACCAGGGTTGGAAAAAAACAAATAAAGAGAAAATACATGCAAAATCCAAAGTTATTCTTTTGTGAGGGAACTGTATCACTACAATGTGTTATAGGGCATTCAAAGCCGTACTCCCCAAGACCTTTTTTCTACAGAAACTCTTGACCCATTTCTTCAAAATAATTTCCCTGAATTACTCTCAGGGAACAGCAAGTCTATCCGTCCATATAGCCATAGTGGAGACAACATTAACACAAAGCTTTACCAGACACTATGAAACTTGATATTGATATACAGGCAGCGATTCATTGACGCAAAACGGGTCAGCTTTTAAGTAAATGGACAATCCTGATGCAGTCTTAAACAACATCTTCTCTTCATTTTCTACCAGGTTTGTCGTCGGAAATTGATTTTTTGCCCTGAGGAACTTCATCAACTAAAGGTCAATTGTTGAATGGTGAAGGCTATGGAGATCGGCAGACAGCACTCAGACATTTCATGTCTAGTATGAGGCCAGGGGGGGCGGACGGTCGGGACGATGACCTCATTTCACATACACCAGCCTCCTCATCTGTCTATTTACCAACAATATGAATGGACCTCCTCTGATGCAACACCACCCGCCTCTAATGTAAAAATCGTTTCTTGCACTGTCGATATAAATACGTTGCTATTTGTTATTCAGATCCAGCTCTCTTCAGCTGCTTTTTCTTGGCCATAGAGAGACATATTACCTACTATTACCTTATACAAATGTTGGGGTCGGGGTGATTTCGGAGGCCTGTGAGCTGTGGACAGAGGGAACACTGTGGGCTTTGATCTGGGCTGCAGACTGGGGCCTATCAACGGAGGCCCGGTCTCTGCCATAGTACATCCACCCCCCACCACCTCCTCTGTTCCACTCTCACACCACAACCCTGTCCTGGGCACAATGAACACAAAGGGGCCCAGGGTGCTGTCCCAACAGAAGATCTATCTTAACCCTGGCAGGGCCTTGGAGACCCTCGTAAATCACCTGTCTCAACAATGAACCCCAGTGTATCCCCGCCTCCTGATCCCTCTATCCTTCCCCTCCCTCTTTGGTCCCCCCTTCCATTGCATCATTGGCCCCCCTTGCCCCTCATAATTGTCCTAATTAGCTTTGTGTCAAAATGCCCGTCTTTGACTTTTGAATATCGTCCCTCTCACTTAACACTTGTGCATTTGGGATGTATTCCGAATGTTTTTTCTTTCTTCCATTGTCTTAAACTTCTGTTTTAATCAATTCACTGAGCAGCATGGCCATTTGAGAATTCTTGAAAATATGATGAAGATGAATGATGCAATGACTATTCTGTACTTCTAAAATTATCCCTGTCACTCATTGCTGTAAATATGAATGAAGACAGTATCCCATTAATACATCAGTTGGTAAGTCTTTTACCTACACCACTTTACTATTAAGAGTGATGTTAAAGCAGTGGTCCATGAATCACACATCTTACGGATAAAAAAAGACCATTGGTTTTGCCCAGCAAAGAACTGGGTTTTCGTGGAAAAACAGGAATATTTACTCAAGGTTGAGAAAGAGTGTGAGAGAGAGAGCGAAAGGCCCCTCCATGTCCACCAAAACCCATTAAATTCTTCCTGCTTCCAAAAGCACTAACAAGATACCTCTAAAACTGACCACTTCTTCCCCTTACACGCATTCACCTTGTGGAAGGGCATGGGTGGGAAAGAGCTCCTAAATTTGCTCCAATAGGACTGTGAAAGCCCTTACATGCACTAACACGGTATCCCTAGAACTGTCCCCATCTTACCTTCACACGCATCCACTGTGTGAAGTGGCATGGGTGAGAAAGAGCTGCTGAATTTGGCTTCAATGGACAGTGGAGAGTTTGCAAGTTCGCAAGCTGTACACTTTGACACTCAGAGAGGATCATGTCTAGTCTAAACAGTTTCCTGGCCCAAGGCGCTTGAGGTACGGACCATGTGTTTGAAATGAGGTGCCTCCCTTCTTTATTGAGACGGTGTTCCTCAGGAATGCGACCTTGTGCTTCCTTGTGTCCGGCAAGGTAACCAAACAAGGCTGGACACTCGGTAGAAGAGCTAAATTGAAACCATTCATAAGGTTTGAATCTGGAGGGGCCTTTGGTTCTTTAAAGATCTAATTTTATTGGCTCATGAGGTTTAGGATTCTGGCGTGACATATTTATGAGATGACCTACAAGCATGTAAACGCTGAACATATGAAGACCAAAAGCCACACTGAACCGTGTTTGTTTTGGGTTCGACAAGACACAAAGAGACGCAGACATTTTCTTGTGGATCTTGAATTTCTCAGCACATATTGAATATATTAACTGGCTGATATTACAGAGAAGGTAATCTACCGAGGTCCTTATAATTCTCTAAAATTGACCCTGGTTTGTGGTTCTGAAACTGATTGGCACGTGAACCCATATTTTTCGCCTTGCAACCCCAACTCTAACTTTTGTTCATCTTCCTCAACACAAATTGTTTTTACCAAAGGAACATCTGCCTGCAATATCAATGCCCAGTGAACGTTATTACATCATGCCACTCCACACTAAGTGATTTGTATTAGTTTGCTTGTGGCTATGAATCATAACTCACTCAGTTTGTATGTACAGGGTGTCTATGAGACCTTTTGAAAAAGGGGAAAAGGACTTCTACAATCATTTGAAAAACGTTTTTTATGACCAAATATGGAAAACAGACTTCCACATTCCTCTTGGGTCTTCATGAAGATTCTAGCTAAAGGCTAGTCAGGCATCGTTGCCAAAAATCCACGTTCTTCACGTTTTTGGCCACCCGGAACTCCAGGGGTATTGTGAGCCATAGCCACGCCAACCACAAGCGTCCCAAGGAGATTGACAGGGAGCCGATTCCTCGTGACAGAAGCTTATGTGCTCGGGGACCAAGCTGTGTACACCCATCATCTCATATCAAGCAAAACAGAGCAGCCGACATACCTACCAGCTTTGTTGTTATCCTCTCTGGGTCTCTTAGTGTGCTGAGTTATCGGGCCAAGGGCCAGATCCAGACCCAAACCCCCCCCGTTCTCCCCCCCTCCACAATGCTAGTACGTCACAACAAGGGGCAGGGTGGAAGGGCTCTGGTGTGGAATGCAGACCGTCTCGCATGGTGTGTGTCTGAAAGGGGTCCTTGTTGAGGCTGGGATAATGGTTTTGGCCAAGGGAAATATTATTGGCTAGGGGGCTGGTGATGTTGACGGTTGCCTATGAGGCTGAGCATGTCAAACAGAAATTTAAATGGAGTCTTTCTTTCTTTTGCCTCATTTAAATTTATTCTTGTTATAAACTAACTTCCCATTGTGTTTCTTCTTCCCCATTAATCTGCCCTAATCCTGAGCTTCTACGAATAAAGGATACACATTTTTTTCTGAATAATAACAATCCTCTCTCCGTAATTAAAGTATGTCGCTGATCCCCGAGTTGGTATTGACGTTGTATCAATGTTTTTCTTCCACTGCAGAATGTCTTTTACCCGAAAATTGCCACAAAATGTTGTAATGTCTGTATCCGAAATGCTGCATAGCCCAATTTCTAGGATAAAGTAAAAAGCAATGCAGTAGCTCATTAGATAAGGATTTGTGCAAGCTCTGCGATTGTTAGCATCCCAGCAGCAGTCGGCCTGTAGCAGACAATGACAGCTCTCCCGCAAATCGCTGATGGTAAACTACTTGCATAGAAACAGATGATGGACACGAATTATCTCCTCAATAGTTTTCTGAATCAACTCAAGCAACAATATTTATTTTCATGCATTCTATAAAAAAATAACCCATTCATAGTGACCTATTGTAGTATTTGTTGTTATTGTATTAATTGTTAGTGATTTCAGCCCGTATTTGTACTGTCCCTCTCCCTCATCACCACAATGCCCTTCCTGTCTTCTCTCTCTCTCTATTTATTTTTTCTCTAGTCTCACAGCCTTGTATTCTCCAAGCACACATCAATGCCTACATGTGTCTGGCGCCGTGTATGTAAGCAAAGTAAACCATGAGCTCCGACAGCTGCGATTCCACCTGAGGTGTGTAGCTGTCACACAGCGCCTGGATGGCCAACGTTAACCTCTCTACCATCTGTTTCACCGGCCACATCCTGCTCATGTGAATCCCTAGCTCCCGGTAGCATGACCCTACCATTTACACACACATCTATCTTTTTTATCCAAAGCTGAATGAAGGATTTTACCGAATTGGTACAAATTGTGGCAGCATTTTTGAAACAGCATTTATGGTTTCTATTATACCCAACATTCTGAATTTGTCTCACAATACCTAATGAACATGGAGAGAGATGCTTCATATCATATTTTCAGAATAAGCTGAAATACCTTTCGCTCCAAAAACATTGGCGCTACTGAAACAAGGTCAAGAATATTGAAGGAGGAATTTGTTCACCTATTTCAGGTTTTACTTACTCCCAGCTGTAAACTCTTGTTTGAAGGCAGGGCTGAATTTGAACTTCTTCATATTGAAGCAAAACCATTCCTTACCTTTCCAGACACACTGGAGCTAATAGTTCCTCTTTTGATTGATTTTTTTCGTCCAGTCATGTTTTAGTTTTCTTTCTTTGTAAAGGCTTTACTCAAATGTGTCTCTTCTACCACATTGGAGGGGATTGTGCACCATCATTCTAACCACCATTCGAGGGACGGCTTTTCCTCTCATTATTCCACTTGGGGTTCTTTCCTAGTCACCGGTCTTGGCCGGGAGTAGGAATGTGAATTCTTTCACGTAGCTCTGGCCTCTCTTGCATACATCAGTGGTGGTGAAGAGACCAGGACAAAGAAGAACTACCGCCACAAAGAGGAGGGGATGGCGAGGCTTCTCCTGTGTGTCTGTGCTGAGTGCGGTTGAGTGTCCATTGGTATCTGTGTGTAAGAAATGCCCCAGCTTCAATAGGGACCAGGTCTGTGTGAGCCGTTCTCTTTTAAACACCCTTTTCTACCGTTTTATCCTCCTTCTCTTCTCTTTTCTGTTTGAGTCCACCTTACTCATTCTCTCCTCTTTCACATCTCTCTCTAAGTGTCTCACTCATTAACACACACACACACACACACACACACACACACACACACACACACACACACACACACACACACACACACACACACACACACACACACACACACACAACCATGCATCACAATCCCTCTTTTCAGCTCTCTCACAGCATCTATACCATTGAGTCCCGGGACAGGGGTAGTTGGTGGTGGTGCTGTGTTGGTTGGAGGGGGCGGGGTTAAAACCACTGAGTGACAGATGCAGCTGGACACAAACAGAGCTGTTCTCCCTCGGCCGGCGAGGGGCAGCGTTTCAACGGGGAGCAGGACACAGAAACATGCCGCTGCGTTCAGCTGCCTTCACGCAACACAGAGCGATTGCTTCGCTGTCTGGCCAATTCTCTATTCTTATGCACCCTCCCCACCCCCCCTTTTCCCATTCAAACACAGACACACACACACACACACACACAAACACACACACACCCTCCTTCCCCTCCTCCCTCCCTTTTCCCTGCCCGTCCAGCACCCCGTCCCCAGTGTGTTTTGTTCTCTCCCAGGCAAACTTTTTTATTGAATGTGTGTGTCTCTCTCTCTCTCTCTCTCTCTCTCTCTCTCTCTCTCTCTCTCTCTCTCTCTCTCTCTCTCTCTCTCGCTCTCTCTCTCTCTCTCTCTATTTATTTGTCTCAGGCTAGGGTTGTGCGCTCGCTGGTTTGGTGGAGGATGTGGCGGGGCGGTTGAATTTATGTAGGTGTGCCTTTGGTCGGTTGAACCCTTCTTTAGCTACCCGTCTTTCTCTTTCTCTCTTATTCTCTCTCTTGCTATCAATGCCTCTACCCCCTCCTTCTCCACCTCCCCTCTCCCCCTCTCTCTATCTACCTCCCCCCCCTTCTCTCTCTCTCTCTCTCTCTCTCTCCCTCTCTCTGCCCTGCCACCCGACACTATAACGTCTCCGTCCATCTCAGGGAGAGAGCAGGGTCCCCCCACCTCCAATCCCTCGCCGAGAGCGGATTTAGACAACACGAGCCAGAGTGTCTGAGCTTGCGCACTGCTCTGCGTGTGTGTGGTGGAGAGAGAGAGAGAGAGAGAGAGAGAGAGAGAGAGAGAGAGAGAGAGAGAGAGAGAGAGAGAGAGAGAGAGAGAGAGAGAGAGAGAGAGAGAGAGAGAGGAGAGAGGAAGATGAGAGAGAGAGAGAGAGAGAGAGAGAGAGAGAGAGAGAGAGAGAGAGAGAGAGAGAGTGAGTGGGGGAGAGAGAGAGAGAGAGTGAGAGAGAGTGAGTGGGGGAGAGAGAGAGAGAGAGTGAGAGAGAGTGAGTGAGAGAGAGAGGGGAGGGGGCTGTCTGAGTGCTCTGCCGGGGCTTTCACACGGAGGGGATTTCGTGGTAGAGAGAACACGCGCGTCGAGTCTAAGGGGGAGTGAAAGCGGAGCGCCGGGGAAAAGGAGAAGTTGTTTTTGTTTTTTGGGGGCTTTTCTCTCTCGCCGAGGACAGAAGGACGTAGCTGATCCCCGCGTTCCCCCCCCCCCAGGAGGTGTTTTCTCTGAACACGGGACGTGGTTTTTTGGACCATGCCTGCCGAAGTAAAACAGGTTTGTCCCGCTGTGATTTGTGGAGCTCTGCTGGATCCACACATCCTCTCTCTCTCCCTTCATCCATCTCTCTCGCCATTTCTGTAGCTCTCTCTATCCATCTCTCTCTCTCTGTTTCTCCAGCTCTCTTCATCCATCTCTCTCTCTCGGTTCCTCTAGCTCTCTCCATACATCTCTGTTTCTCTAGCTCTCTCTATCCATCTCTCTCTCTCTGTTTCTCTAGCTCTCTCTATCCATCTCTCTCTCTCTGTTTCTCTAGCTCTCTCTATCCATCTTTCTCTCTGTTTCTCTAACTCCCTCTATCAATTTGTTTCTCTCCTCTCTATCAAGCTGACTTGATATGAAGTTGTTGTTGTTGTCTGGATGCTTACGATATCTTCATTCATGTACACTGTGCATGTGTTTTCCTAATGGCTGTGTCTTTTTAACTGAAGTCAAATGGAGTACAGTTGTTGCTCAATGTTTAATAGTGACTGTATGCTAGAAACACATCTAAATTGGATTTACCCGACCCTGAACCGTCGGGTTCATGTTACCCATAATAATGTGTGATGTTTAGAGTACCAAGCTGCATTTGCTAGAGTGGGTAAATGTGTGTGTTTTTTCTCTGTGTGTACATGTGTGCCTTGTCTGTGTGTTGGTTGGCCAGCGCGACCGTCAGTTACAGCAGCCTTCATGTACCACATCCATCATGCATGTACATGACAGTAAATAGCAGTCATGAGATATGCATTGCCATGGAGCCGGTCTTCGTGGGCGGGTAGGTGTTGTGGTCTCATCTCCCTCTGAGCCAGTGATATGAATGTTGGCCGTCTGGATACATTGAGGAGCTCAGCATCCTCTCACTTGCCTTTGACACCAGCTGGATCTGCGGGGGGGTCAGGTTCTCTACGGAGCGATGATCCCACCCGCGGAGACGTAGTGTTGAGAGACAGGCCCCTGATGAACGCTGGTGCAGGGCCCCCAGTAGGACCCCAGCACAGGATTTACTGCCCGCCGGGTCGGGAAAGAGCTGTAAACTCTTTTGTTTCTCACTGGCGCAGATACCACAGGAATGCGCTTTTAGTTGCCTGTTTATCTTTGTCTATGTCTGTTTTGTTTTTGTGTAGCTGTGTGTGTGTGTGTGTGTGTGTGTGTGTGTGTGTGTGTGTGTGTGTGTGTGTGTGTGTGTGTGTGTGTGTGTGTGACTGTGTGGCTGTGTGTCGCTGTGTGGCTGTGTGGCTGTGTGGCTGTGTGTGTGTGCGCGTGTGTGCGACTATGTGTGCAGTGCATGCTCGTGCACTTGTACGTGGGTGCAAGACCACGGCTCTGTGTTTAAATTACCGGGAAGCATGTCCATGTCTTCTTTTAAAAGCCTGAAACTGCCAACTGCCGACTACGGGAAAAATCCTATGGTAACGGGGGTCAAGCTCTCTGCTGCAGCACCCTCCGTGGGTGGCGGGGGCTGGGGGTGGGGTGGCTGTGTGCAAGTGCGCTCCACGTTGCTCTGATAATGTGTCAATGGCTGCCTCCCAACTGGACGTCACCCAATAACAGTCTCCGCTGCCTTTGCCAGAACTCCCCCCCCCCCCCCCCCCCCCCCCCGTAGTTTTTTGTTTTTCCATCTCTTGTTTTATGTATCTAGCCACATTCCTTCTACGCTTTGTCCTTTTTGGTTATACGAGGCGACCTTTAAAGAACTCTGGCCTGATCTGATATCCACCATTAAGGCCTGACCCTAACCCTAACCCACCATTAACCTCTAATTCTAACCCCTAACCCTAACCTAACCCTAACCACCACCAAAATGGAGTCTAGCCCCCTCCCCGCCTCCTGATCCATAACCACACACATGTGTAAGAGAAGAGAGAGATGGTTGGCATACTCGAGGGTGGGCTGGTCACTCACGTGACCTTTTGAACCCCAGCAGTGCATTCCACCATCCAGAACCCACCTGCTCATCCAGGGGCTGTGTGTGTGTGTGTGTGTGTGTGGGGGGGGGGGGGGGGGGGGTCAGAGTGTGTACAAGCTGACCCCCACAGAGCTCCTTTAATGGATGCATCACCATGTTCCCTTGGTCGGTTATGTTTTTATTGTGCTCAGGTGTTGCTCCTTAGACTATAACGGCTTTGAGGAACCCGAGGTTGAAAGGCTGCTGGTGCTCCATGACCCTCCCCTCAATAAACCCCCATTACACACTGCACTACAGTCTATACATAAACTCCTGCTGCCCTGCCTGAAGATTCAGAGAGAACTCCTCTGCTGCAACACAGCTTACGGTCAAAACACTTTTAGCCCAGTGGAGATTACTGCATAGCCCTTAATTACGGCGCCTGCACGAGCCAGACCACATCTGCACTAAATATAAGCTGGCTTTGGTCTTTAGTCCAACGCTCTCCGGGATCGCAGACTTTTAGCCCTCGGTTTGCGATGAGGAGGGCCTGAGTGCATAACGAAACTATTCATCAATGATGCAGCCGGTCTAAAAGGGCCTCCACTGCTCCGACTGCGTGTGTGATTCAGCCACACTGACTGAAACCCATCCTTCGTCACAGCTGGCTGCTCCGATTGTAAGCTGTGAAAGATGGTAAGACGAGCCGTGTGTTTGTGTACAGTATTTATAGCTTTGCGTTGCGCTCGATTGTTTGCCCTGAGACTTTCATTCAGTCGCCGCTTTGTTGTGGTTGGTGGTGGAGATGATGTGCATCATCATGTACATCCCACCAATCAATATTTCAAGACATTTGGAGCATGAGATGCAGTGTGTAACGGTCAAGGGCGAATCGCAGACAATGCCTGAAATGCCAGTGACCCGGAAAAAAGTGCAAAGTGTAAATAGCATTATATATATATATAGAGAGAGGCCCCGGTTCAGAGTGAAAGTGTTCATTGATGGGTGCTGTGCTCAACCCAACAACAGTATCGTTATATGGTAGTGAATGCCTGGGGTAGTGATAGGTGCCATACTAATGTGTGTGTGTGTGTGTGTGTGTTGGTTCCAGATAGGGCGTCTAAAAATGGCACCGAACATGTATGGCCCTCCCCATACCGCTCATGCCTCCCATGTTTGCCATTCCATACTCACGGCCGCTCCGATCGCATGACCCCTAACACGGCCATGTCTGACATGTATCTTCTGCCCAACCCATAGCGCGCGCCGATCCAACACTCACGCAGACACTTACTTGGCTCTGGGTCCTGTTTTTAGTTTGGAGCTGCCTGACCTTCAGCTGCATGTGAACAGCTGCCCACCCACCCCTTCGTACGCTACTAGGACCCAAGCCCCCCCCCTCCTTCATCATCCCTCCCGAACCAGGGTCGGAACCTCTAATCAGCAAAACTCCTAAACAGTGACCTCCATGTTCTTTCCCGGGATGCTGCATAATGTAGTGTCAAGCCCATAGGGCCAAATTAGTATAGGTTTTTAACCTTTTTATTTGTTGAATTACCAGCATTACACGTATGATCAGGGGTACAGACCCTGTTTGATTACATACAAACAATGTCTTGTTTGTCTTCAAGATGTCTTAGACCTCTTTGTCCTCATGTATGTATTTCTCCGAACTAGACTTTTCCTTCTGTGAGTCCTATTGTTAATTAACAATATGACATGTCATATCAACGGCTAACGAACGCACAATCTGCTGTGTGGATATCTCGTGCACTGGCTCTGCTAGAGCCATCACTATCTATTGGTTTCCCAGGTTGACGTTTCTATGCCTTGTGTACAGTACAGCTCCCTTTCCTAGACAGACTAGGTGTCGGTTATTCTGATGAGTGCCAAGAGTTCTGCCACCCTCACCCCCCTTTACACCCCCCCCCCCTACACACACACTCACACACATACACACACATACACTTCTCATCTCTCCAATGCCAAGCATTACGCCATCTGAGAGCCTAGCCATCACAAGCCAGAAAATCTGCAGTTCACAGTCCAGCCATATTCTCTGGTCCATTTCTCCGACCAAACATCCATTACCCTGCAAAAAGATTACAACATTACGTGGTTTGCCATCTGGAGAAGTTTGGCATCCAGTCTGTGTGTTCTGCAAGGAACCCTGGGAAGAACAGGAGATACATGCCAGCATTTTACCTAGTTGAAGCTGTTGCGCGATGCTACCTTTCTGTGCACTACACCCTGATTTTGTGTTTTTCTGCAGTCTCTATTATTCATAGGGATGCCAACAACCTCTAATGAGTTGTTAATGAGAACATGCATAATTAGGTTATTCCATTCCTTTCTGTTTTCCATGTCCAATTACCAAATTAAATTGTTTTTTGAGCTGATGTCGCAATTTTACTCTCATGCGCAAACAAAAAACCCAGAGACCGATGGCTTCGGAAATTCGATTCAAAACAATTATCCGCCCTGATTATTTCCTCAGTGTTGTTCTGTGGGTTTTAAAGAGCGGCCACTGTGTTTCTTCGGGCATGGGATTCTCAGACTCCGTGACCCTGGACGACGAACACTGTCCTCTCAGTCCATCCTCCTGCATCAACAGGAGGATGGACTGGACTTTGGAAAAGGGTCCGATAACCTAGCTTCTTGTCTCAGAGGAGGCTGAAGAGACGAACAAAGTTGACCAGAGAAACGCAGAAATGGAAAAACTATCATGAGTTAGTATTGGTAGTAGTTTCTATACAAAGTTCAATTCAACATACTGTAAATGTAGCTTTTATTCAACAATATAGTCATGGGTGTATGTTTAGATAGGAGTGGTAGGGATGTGTCCCTCCCAATATATAACGGGATGAATGAATAATCCCTAGCAATCATTTGGATTGATAATACCACTGCTAAACCCCCATGTCCACACCAATGACCTCATCAAATGCACGCCCTTGAGTGAAACCTAATGGGTGAGATATACATACAGCACTACAACCTATATCATGTCTGGGTACCGGATAGTGTGATGGCTAGGGTGTTGGTTTCCCAGCTGTTAGGGGCTGGGTTTAGCCCTGAATGCCCGCAGCTTTCCTTCCAGCCCTCGTGTTTAAAATCACTCTACATTGGGTGAAGAAAATCTTAAAGGTTATATGTGTTTGTGTGTCAGCGGTGCTTAGGGAATCCTTGTGTTTTCAATTTTCGTGGAGGGATTTTGTGTCTTTGTCGTGATGTCGGGTTTATGCAGATGTCACGTCCATAATGAGCTTGCCTGCAGGGCTGCAGAGAGTAAGTTGCATATGTGACAGTTTTTGGGCAGCGCCATGGCGACACAAAAGGGTAAAGTAACATACTGACCCTTAAGCTCATAATTAGTGATTCAAGGAACAGCAGAATGTGGCAGGGGGCTCATCGTTTCATAAGCCCACGCTCATTTTTCTAACATGTCTGTGCCCTTAGCATGGACGTTGATGAGGCAATGTATTTTGGCAAGATTTGATGGCAACGGATGTGAAATTTTGCGCTCCATTGTTTTAGTGGAAAACTTGAGTGAAAAAACTAAGAGAACAAAGGGACTGGGACACCTTGGAGAATCTGTAGCTGATTAATGAACAAAGTTTGTCCTCACCGGAGCCAGGCCCATATGGTAAAAGTCTGATCACGATGCTCAGTGAGCTTATCCCTCTCCAGTTTCCCCCTATTTCTGTTTGCACTGCCACCGCTTAGGCTAGCGGGCCTGGCATCTCGGTTCTGGGGGCCCCGCTGAAATGAACTGGGTTTTCTTTCCCCGTCATATGAAGAGTATGTAGCCCCCCAACCCGATGCGCTCTGCAGCTGGGGACCTCTTAGAGGGGCCCCTGAGGGGGGAGGTCAAAGTCCTCATAAGGCTTTCTCAACCAGAAACACGGGAACAAATACTTTTGCACTTAACCCCTCAAACCCCCCCCCACTTTAGTACCGTCCTCATTGCACAACTCAAAACATCACCAACACTAATGGTCTGGGTAGCAGGCAGCATCAGAAAAACAGAACCAAGGATGTCGTGGGTGTCGTGTGTCCGGAGCCTTCTTTGGAGGGATTAGCCTATTTCCTGCTGCTGGAGAGACCGCTGAAACACAGGGGGGGAAGGTTTGCGAGGGCATCGATCCTCCATCAGCGCACCATCTGTCTCCCGCTGTCTTCTAGGCTTAATGGTTTGCTCTGACAGCTCTTTAGCGGCACTCTATGAACCACGCCGGCAATTGAGATTACGCTGACATGTGGCAGAGCGAGGAGCTCATGACACACCTCCCGCCTTTCTTTCTGTGTTTTTCCCCGAGTTCACTAGTTCCAGCCAAATCATTGCGGCAATCGCATAAACGCTTCTGACTGATCAATCACAGAGAAGAGCGTGTGCGTATGACCATGAGTGGTGTGCCTTTCAAAAAAACACGCAAGCTGTCCCAATACAGAGCATCTCTCCCCCCCCCCCCCCCCCCCCCCCCGGACACCGACAGCCTCACAATGGTGACTGTTACTGCTGGCGGCTGGGGTCCGTAGAGGGAAGAAATACGTGCACAAAAGGAGAGAAAAGAAGAAGCAAAGCGATACAGGGAGAGGCCAAACCGCTGTAAGCCGACTATCTGTGTGGCGGGAGTGGCCGCTGCGACGTGCAGCCTTCCATCCAGCAGCCACAGCCGCGGCCGCTCCTCCACCCACCAACAAACATGTTGATAACCAGTCGCAAGAGTTCAGCCAGACCAGGCCAGAACCGCCACACAGCGGCACGGTAATGTCTGTATGCTAGCTGTTTGCTGTGCGCATTCGGCGTGTCGAGTTCCAACCGTTTCCACAATGGAGGAATTGACAGGGCTGAAAGGACTGTCATGCGGCATTACATGCTACGGCAACGCATTGTTAACGCATTTCATCTTCTCCCGATATGAGCACGGCCCGTTCCCAACGGATCCACTCGGGGGAACAATGAGACGATGAACCCTCTCACACATTCCAGAAGGCTCCATTGAGCTGTCTAACGAACCTCAACCGCATGTGTAGCCCTGCCGTGGCGTGCCAGCGCTCTCAGAGTACCCTCACATGTACTCAGTTTGCTTGGAGTGTTTTGGCTCGGGAAGCGGAGCGTGGAGTCGTGGTTAATAAGGTCTGAGGATATGGAGGGACAGGTCCATCTCAACCGGCACTGCAAGGTGAAGTGTTTTAACGCCCCGGATGGAAGCGTTAAGGTCGGCGGTGTCACTTCAGAATGCGCTCATACATTCCCCGTACAGTGTGAAGGAGCATTGGCAGGAACTGTTTATAGGACAACTTAGCTGAAATCCAGGGGATATGGATTTAAGCTGAAATGGGGTTCGAGCCTTGGAGGAGAGCATCTTGTTGGGCCAACTACTCATCCAACCAAGAAAAACATTTGTAACCTTTTTTCCATGGGCCAGAGTGCCATTGACGTAAATAACTATTTAAATACGACTTTATGCATGTTGGGGCCAATGCCTCTGGACCTCGTTGAGTTTGAAGAATTGTACTCTTATTTATTGTCTTTCCAGAATGACACACAAAGTGCTGGGAATCACAACCTATATTTTCCCTCGGATGTACTTTGGCATCCGATTGATTTTGATATGCATTTATTTATTTCCCTACATGTGCTCATTGTTGTCATTGTAACCGATACGTTTTCTTGGTCCTGGGTTCAAGAAGCTATGACGACCCCTTTTGCTTTTGAACCACTGAATAAGAATGTGCGGAGCAAAGCGCTCTGAACCCTGAAAAGTCCCCCAAGTTACGAAAACAAGGCTTGTCCGCGCAGACCTCTTCAAATTACATAATTATTTTCCAACATATTTCTGCTAGAGTTACGGAAAGCTTAATCCAATAAGCCCATTTTCCCTCTGTGTCCCATCGCACACCAGCTCCGACTGTGGCTGTGAGTTGGGGGTAGGGGGGGGGTCGGTTGGTTTCGTTTTCCCGCCATGAGGGAACTTGGGCAGTGTTTGGTGTCGCAGAGCAGCTACATTCCAGAGTCTCGTGTTCAGAAAGGACCGATGGATCCATAGTGTTCTCCGACGGCGCGACCCTTTTCCATCGCCCTGGACCCTGGGCTACCCCCCACCATCGTGTCACTGCTCCACAGTTCAACGCAACATGTCCACAGACTCAGGAATTCAGATTGGACCCTGTCTGGCCCCGGAGCCCGGAAAACGTGTAGATCGCAGCCCCTCCCGTCCGTGGTGTAACCAGCAGTTTATCCCTGAGGCAAAAGCCATGGGGTTCACCTCCAAGTCCAATCCCCTAGCATCTTGATGTTTCAACAAAGCTTGTATTGTTTAATCACATCTGTCTAATAATGTATTATTACTACCTTTGAGCCAAAGACCAAAGTCTGCTTCATCATCATTAGTTCTATTTCATGAAGGCCCAGTCTTTAATTGTGGTTTCTTTATACAGTCTGGCTTCTTAATGTCATCCAAGGGTTCCCCCCTTCAACAAGTGAAAGACTTTCTTGTCTCCCTCCATGTTGCGATGTGGAAAAAACGAAAATCAATAATGAGTAGAGCGGTGTCTCACAAGCTCCTGTTTGAAATGACAGGCCAATGGCGTTACAATCAGAGGCTTGCAGGCTGCAGTACTGGCAAGATGTCTGTGACTCTCCAGTATCTGTCCAACAAGAAAGCAGCTGTGAGTTCCTGCTGCTTACAGTCTATTGCACTCCATAGCGAACGAGGATCTCTCTCTCTCTCTCTCTCTCTCTCTCTCCATCTCTCTATATCTCTTTCTCCCTCTCTGTCGTCCTCCCTCTCTCTATCTTTTTCTCTCTTTTACTTTTTATCTCTCACTTTGCCTCTGTCTCTCTGTCTCTCTCTCTTGCTCTCTCTCTCTCTCTCTCTCTCTCTCTCTCTCTGTCTGTCTGTCTGTCTGTCTGTCTGTCTGTCTGTCTGTCTGTCTGTCTGTCTGTCTGTCTGTCTGTCTGTCTGTCTGTCTGTCTGTCTGTCTGTCTGTCTGTCTGTCTGTCTGTCTGTCTGTCTGTCTGTCTGTCTGTCTGTCTGTCTGTCTGTCTGTCTGTCTGTCTGTCTGTCTGTCTGTCTGTCTGTCTGTCTGTCTGTCTGTCTCTCTCTCTCTCTCTCTGTCTCTGCCCCTCTCTCAGCCCTTTTTCTCTCTTCCTCTTTTCTCTCTCTCTCTGCAGTACTCTCTGGCAAACCTAATTAACCTTGGCTCTGGACCGTGTAGTCTCGCCTCCCCAATCCCCTCCCCGTGTCTTGTGAGAGGAGCCGGGCCGTTCAGAGGTCTCCCTAACCCCTGGAGTGTCTCCGAGACCTGGGACTAGTGATCCGCAGCCAAATTGCGGCACCTGGGTCCTCCTGAGATTTGTTTTCAGAGTGAACCGTAGGTGATTTGTGTGCTGCTCCCTGCACTCCCATCTCTGTTGTTTTGTGTTTTGGAGGAGCCGGTGTGTGGAGGAAGTGTGGGAGGAAAACATTCAGCAGTAAAATGCAGTGTCTGTCTGATCACTGAGCACAACATGATGATTTGCAGAGTTGGTTTCCCCAGGTGTCTGTCGCACCATATGGGCAAATGCAGGTGCGTGTGTAAGTGTGTGTGTCAGTGTAAGTGTGTGTTTATATGTTTGCCCAGTTCAAATGCACATTTAGTCTTCTATTGCGCAGATGCCTTTGCGTATAAATCATTCTTGTACTGTGGTTCCATGAGGTTCAACAGCTGAAGCACTGCTGTGCTTTGTAGAGTTTACCGTTCCCACCGTGTTGTTGAGTACACAATTCTTTGCGTCGACTGTACATCGGTTCCCGACAGGACTACCTAACTTGGTGGTTTGAAGTATTACTTTATATCATCTAATTCCCAACAGTCTCTTTTTCCCAAAAGGGCCTTTTGACTAGCTTGTACCAACTGATGTGCGATTAGCCACACATGAGTCTCACCCTCCCCAACTGTCACCTTCATGTACCGCGCGTTCTCCACAAGAGCTGTCTCATTAACAGGCCGCTGGAGACTCCGTCATGTCCGCCGCGAGGCTTGTTTCCCGCATCACGTTGTTCCGCGGTTAAAACGAACCAAGGCAGCCACGCTGATGATGATGGTGATGCAACAGAGCGCCGCGGTCTGGGCGCCATTTGGCGGCGAGGCTCATGGGGACTTTATGTCACGAAGGAATGGAATCCCTTTCATGCCTCTCTCTCCAGGCCTGCGAGATCAAACATGCTTCTAACGCGGGTTTGATCCTTCGTGTCAGTTTCGGTTTCTTTTCCGCGATTTGTGTGTGTGTGTGAGTGAGTGTGTGTGTAAGTGTGTGTGTGTGTGTGTGCGTGTGTAAGTGTGTGTGTGTGTGTGTGCGTGTGTATGTGTGCTGTTTTGTGTGTATTGATTTACTGGATGAGCTGGCAGGTGTTGCACAGTACAACAGCCATGAAGTCAAAACACTCAAGACTAATTTTTCGGAGCCTGGTACAACCCTAATCTCTGTCAGATGTGTGGATGTTTTCCGTTTCGAACGTTTCTCAAGAAATGTCCCCACTTGAAGGGCTCACCCGGCAGTTTTGCTACTATTTTTTGTTGACTACTACGGCTAGCGTGCGCAAATGCCAGATCATCGCGCTTATCCTCTCCGACGATGCTTAGACGCCACGCAGGTTACGTTTTCCCGCTGCAGGCTGAGGTCAGCACAAGCTTTTCTCTTCAAAAAAAATAGCAAAAAGCTGTTGCAATCTACATAATACGCGATCGGTCTCGCTCATTCATGGCGGGGCGATTCAGGAATGCTCTATTTTGTTGTCTCTGAATAGGTCTGATGACTGACTCATGTGGTTTTGGCAGGCGAGGCAGATATAGAACGGAACTGTGAACAGTTCCGTTCATTCCTCTTGGTCAGACTCTGTCAGACCAGTTACTGTGCACACAAAACCTCCTGCAGCCCCCAGCTCCCCCTGAAATCCCTCCCAGCCCTTCTTCCCCTCAACACAATCCAGCGTCCGTCAGCCACGACCGGACTACTGGGAACGCTGGTGAAAGGAATATTAAAAAGACAGTGAAAAAGCAAGTGCCAGATGAGTTGTGTTTGAGTCTGTAGAGGTCTTGTTCCGCTTGCGGGTGCTGAGACTGTTTGCCGAGGTAGCAAGTCGCCGTGAGCCGGGCGGCCATATTGGAGATCCGAAGCACCTCGTCACCATATGCCGCCTAGAATTCCACAGAAGTGTTCTCTGATGTCCAGCAGCATGTTAGTGCTTTGCTATCTTGGCAGATGCTATATTTGGACAAATTCCAACGCATTGAATGTTGTAATTCTGTCCCGGATGCCGTATTTCTGTCCGGACGACCGTAGGCATGCAAGGGACGTAAGAGTAGTGAGCAGGTGGTGGTGGAATGCCCTCTGACTGAGGGAGGATCTCACCTGTGTGTGTGTGTGTGTGTGTGTGTGTGTGTGTGTGTGTGTGTGTGTGTGTGTGTGTGTGTGTGTGTGTGTGTGTGTGTGTGTGTGTGTGTGTGTGTGTGTGTGTGTGTGTGCATTAGAGTGAAGCCTCACCCGGGCAAGGATGCTATTTGGCAGCGCTCCTCATGCGTTGAGAGGTCTTTAAGTCGCTCGCTAAATGGCTCCTGATAAGTCAGAGCTGTCTGACTCTCGCCTGGATAATTGATGGGCCTTGTTTATTTGGTAACTCAGCCCTTCTCCGATCCTCTGCCAGTGATGTGCTCCAGCCTTCGACTGGAACTGTTCCAATACTCTGTTGATGTGTGGGATGGACTTCATTAAATAATATGTTGAAATAACAAGGAATGGAGCCATATTTAGGACAATGGTGAAATCCTGCTGCAGTTTTTTGCAGCATTGGACTTCACAACATTAGTTTGACAGGTTTATTGTTAATGAGGTTTGGGTGCTAATCACCATCGAAAAGGTTAAGGCGTACATCTTTCACAGAAGTGGCAGGGATCGCTTGGGTTGGCTTATAGTCAGAGATGGACGTCAAAGGGATGACCTCCATTTAATTTGTGCACTGTCATCTTTGTCATGGCATGTTGCTGTCTGGGGGATTTATTGACTCTGGCAGACATATTTTCCAGACTTTGTTTTCTTTGAATGTTTTACGGAGGAGGATTGGTTGGGGGTGAGCTACAGAGAAGACCGGTAAAGCGTTGTCTTTTCCCTGTGGGCTGATCGGGTTATTTTCTCTTCATCTTGAAGTCCTAATCTGAAACAGACCGTTTCCCATTTCATACATTCCTCATTTTGAGCTCAGGTCTTTAGATTGTGCATCTTCTCCTCAGCTTGTCTTTGTTCTGTGCGCTGCTCCTGGGCTCCAAGAATATGGCTTTACTTTTTTTTCGCTAACATTTTGAAATATTGCATTGTTTGTTCCTGGGGGGCGGCTGGACTAATAGTCTTCGGCCTTGAAAATAACAATACAGTGTTTGACTCCTCGTTGAGTCATTTGGTTGAGGCCCAGCTGGGAAGGAAGTTATATTTTGTTTACAAAATATTCACAATATTTGGGCCATTTCAGCGGGAATTCAGAGCAGTTTGACAGTCAGAAAAAAACAACCTATTTATGACATACATTGTTTACCCAACTGTCTCTCTACGAATTCCACCCCAAAACAGATTGTGTGTGCGCGTGCGTGTGTGTACATTTGTGTGCATTTGTCTACGTGTGTCTGCATGTGCTATAAACTGGTGTTGCTTCTCAGAACCCAGGTAATTGTGGTTCAGCTGATATGCACACGGCTTGTCACTAACAACAGTCCTGGGAGGCCATGCATCTCCCTGTAGCCGAATGGCTTTGTTGGATGTCCTGTTCAGGAACCAGTCGTCCTGCTTGACATGCCCCTGGCCATCACTTGGTTATTATTGCCTTTTTGGGAAAAGCAGTGACATTTCAAACTTTAAATTATCACTAGAGGCTATATTTAATTATCAATGGATTGCTTTTTGTTTATAAAGCAAACAAACTCATATTGTATGTAATATATTAGTCGAGTACTGAGTAGGGACATTTTGTACACCAGCTATAGAGTTGAATGGGTTCAAACTTGTGTGTTGTGCGTGTGTGTGTGTGTGTGTGTGTGTGTGTGTGTGTGTGTGTATGTGTGTGTGTGTGTGATTGTAATTATCCACAGATTGCGTTTTGTTTATGCAGCAGAAAAACACGTATTGTATGTAATATGATAGAGGAATACTATATAGGGACATTTTTTACACCAGCTATGGAGTTTAATGGGTTTGAACTTGTGTGTGTGTGTGTGTGTCTTTGTGCATGAGTGTGTGTGTACGTGTGTGCGTGCGCATGTGTATGTGCGCTTGTGTGCGTGTCTGGTGAATGACATTCCCTCACAGGCGTAAAGGAAAGAGGAGAATGCGAGGTCCACAATAGCACAGGATGTTTCTCTGCTCCATGCTCCCCCCCCCCCTTCCTCCTCCCTCGCCTGCCTCCACCTCCTCCGTCCCTCTCCCTCCTGCTGCCTCCACACGGCCTCCTCTCGGTCGCTGCCTCCACCTCCTCCGTCCCTCTCCCTCCTGCTGCCTCCCCACGGCCTCCTCTCGGTCGCTGCCTCCTCCACCTCCTCCGTCCCTCTCCCTCCTGCTGCCTCCACACGGCCTCCTCTCGGTCGCTGCCTCCACCTCCTCCGTCCCTCTCCCTCCTGCTGCCTCCACACGGCCTCCTCTCGGTCGCTGCCTCCTGCACCTCCTCCGTCCCTCTCCCTCCTGCTGCCTCCCCACGGCCTCCTCTCGGTCGCTGCCTGCGTCGTGCTTTTGTAACCTCTGTACTAAACCGTGAAAAGCTGACTGGGGGGCTTTAGGGGAAGGTTTGCATTTCTCATTTGTTTCTGCCGTTACAGTGTTAATATAAGAAACCCAGGGAGTAATGTTCCCAGGGAGGTGGTGGGCTCGCTACGTTCTAACGTGCATTTGTCACTCTTAGCTCCCTATTATTTAAAGTTTGGGACTGTATCTTTTCACTATATTAGGACCTTCTATCCAGAAAGCCCGGGTCTGAATGTCTATCATAGTAAAATATTCAAAAATATACTCAAATATAGTTCTATATTATATTCTCATGGTATTTTAAATGCTCAATATTAAATGGCTTCAGCTAAGAATACATTTTTGTTCATGTGTGCGTGCATGCATATGTGTTTAAAAATAACGTACGTAGCTCTGCAGTGGGTTACATTGAGTTATTTTTGGGATCTACTTTACGCTGCAAAGAGGAGGTGAGGAGGAGGCAGGGGATAGAGGCGGGGAGAAGTACGTTGAGAAAGAAAGAGAGAGCGAACCAGGAAGGGAAAAAGGGGAGATCGGGGGGGCCAGATTTCCCCACCATAGTCCTTGTGGCTGCAGTGTTTTCTCACACACCCCAAAATCTATTTTAAGACCTTCCAGACGCAAGAACCCCCTCCCTTACACCCAAATCTATCTGTGTGGGCCGGCCTCTGGGCCTCAATCCCTCCGTCTCTCCCTGTCCCTCCCAGGCTCCCTCTCTCTCTGTGCCACAGCAGACATTCCATTGTCTCCAGCTGGACCAAGGTTACACGGGTGAGCCGACCTGCTGGAAACAGTTCCCTGCTTTGGTACTGACGACTCTGACACATGCAGACAACAGTAGCTCTACTTTATCTCTTAATATCACTTTGTTTGTCAGGGTCGATCCCGGTTCGTGACACCTTGCATCTGGCCTTCTTCACTTTAAATATGCCATACTTTTTAAGAGTTAGTCGCAGCAGCAGCAGCAGTAGTAGTAGTAGTAGTAGTAGTAGCAGTAGTAGTAGTAGTTACGGTAGTAGTAGAATAAGAAGTAGTAGTTACATTAATAGTAGTAGAAGACGAAATAGTTACAGCAATAGTAGTAGAAGAATAAGTAGTTACAGCAATAGTAGTAGAAGAAGAAGTAGTTACAGCAATAGTAGTAGAAGAAGAAGTAGTTACAGAAGTAGTAGTAGAAGGACAGCCCTAACAGAAGGAGTAGTCTCTTCACAGTGGTACTGACATACGTTAGTCCTACAGCGTGTCTCTATGTGTGTGGAGCCCACCAGCCTGTCTGAGGCAGGGTACCACGCTCGCCTGTGGCTCCCGTGGGATGTCAGCCCTGCAGGGTGGGGCTACGGCACATTCCTCTGCTGGCAGACGTCTCAGAGGCAGGAGAGCAGCCCTGCTTCCTTCCTGTCTGCATACAGTTTGCCTACTGTACACACACATTGTCCACACTCCTGGAACCGGAGTGTCTTTACAGCTCGACAGTGCACTCTCACACACAGACACGCACACACACGCACACGCACGCACGCACACACGCACACGCACGCACGCACGCACGCACGCACGCACGCACGCACGCACGCACGCACGCACGCACGCACGCACGCACGCACGCACGCACGCACGCACACACACACACACACACACACACACACACACACACACACACACACACACACACACACACACACACACACACACACACACACACACACACACACACACA
>NC_079417.1:8457470-8472470 GCF_026213295.1 Gadus chalcogrammus
CACACACACACACACACACACACACACACACACACACACACACACACAGACACACACACACACACAAACACACACATCATCTCTGGGTCATTCCTGCATTCTGTCAGCTGGGACTGCGGTGCCCTGGATGGAACGGAGATAGGCTCTTACTATCTGCCCTCTGCACTTGCCGGACCACCTGCTGTGAGCACAACCATCCGTGTGTGTGTGTGTGTGTGTGTGTGTGTGTGTGTGTGTGTGTGTGTGTGTGTGTGTGTGTGTGTGTGTGTGTGTGTGTGTGTGTGTGTGTGTGTGTGTGTGTGTGTGTGTGTGTGTGTGTGTGTGTGTCTCTGCCGAAATGGGCCCACCCCACACATTGCCCAAAGCCTTCCCCAATGCTCTTCTGCATATGGAAGAAACACAGCCGCAAACACGCCTTGTGCCTCATCCTCAAGCCGCGGCATTAACATCCACGTCTCCGGTGGGCGGTGATCTCCTCCTCACGCACAGACCCCCTTCCTTCTAACTGTCTCACCCGGCCGCTCTGTCTTAGTCATATGACTCCGGGGTGGCCGTCAAATCACAGGCCAGAGAGGGCTGATGGGAAACCTGACGGCCTCATCAGGGTAGCTGGGAAGCGGGCGGTGCCGGGACATTAATTGTTTAAGTGGCATGTAATGACTGGCTGGCCCTGCCTGCTGAGTGAAACCCCCGGAGCAGAAAAGCCTGTGTGTGTGTGTGTGTGTGTGTGTGTGTGTGTGTGTGTGTGTGTGTGTGTGTGTGTGTGTGTGTGTGTGTGTGTGTGTGTGTGTGTGTGTGTGTGTGTGTGTGTGTGTGTGTGTGTCTGTACTAAAGAGCGGCGAACATATGGACGTAGGGGCTGTGATTACCCTTTGGTTCACACATAGCCCTCATGAAGCCTTAGATTTCACGCTCGGGGAGCCGCCATTGCTTGAGATTTCTTGCAACAATAGTGCAAACTATGCATATTTGGCACATTGAGGTCAGGTTTTCAAAGGCTGCCTGCGCTAGTCTACGACCAAAGCTAGTTTATACAAAATCCTTTAAAGAACTGCCAAACGAGACATCTAAAAATGCATACTTTGGAAGTGCACTGAGATCTAACTTATTAGAAGATTATTCGCTTCAGTTCACTAGAATTAAATAAAAGATGTCCCAATGACTTAAAACGTTGTCTTGGTGCTTCCGACCACGTGTCCACGCCTGTGTATGTGTGTGTGCGCCATGCAAGGTGGGATTGCACTCTCATTCCTCATACTCATGCGACCAACAAACGTCAGCAGCACAAGTCACGTAATGTCTGAAGCTGGGAAGTATCATGTGTGCTGAGAGAGAGAGACGTGAGGAGGTTCCTGCTACGGCTGTATTGAAGGACGAGCTTCCAGGGGAAACCTATTGGTGGCATTTCTAGTAGACCACCGCTCCTCTACGGTTCCAGTGGTCGTTCCAACACACTCATGTAAAAGGCTGGCGATTGAGAAGTGAAGCGCTTATGGTCAGGGCTTGGCACCGGATTTACACCTTCTCAAATGACACTAGTCGAAATGTGTCTCGGACCAAACACACACACACTCATACACAGACACACACACACACACACACACACACACTTTTGCATGTATTAAATACGCAAACACAAAGACACATAGATAGACAGACATACACAAACATCACACAAATGCACCCCACACCCACACACACAGTTGCGCTCTCAGGCCTGACTTTGCCCTCTCTGCTGCTCCCCTTGACAGCAGCAAGCGTCTTGCTGAGCCCATTGATGAATGACCACGGCTAGATAGCTGGCTGATGGCTAGCGCGGGCCTCCGCTAATCGACAACCTCTCCATCACTCTATCACCTCTCTATCATCCAATGCCTTTGTCCTCCTCCACCTCCCTCTCCTCTTCGTTAGCTCCGTTAAGTGTTTGATCAGTTACATTCAAGAGAATCTTCTCTTGTGGGTGCTTGTGTAGTGAAATGTGTTCTGTGACATCGCGTAATGACATCTGTCAGGCTGGTCGATGTCTTTGGGTGACAAAATACAACCATTTTACGGTTTTGGGACACACTGACATGCTGTGTGAGGTCATCCTGAGCTTTAGATTTTTTTTTATCAATAACTCTATACAATAAGTCTATATAGCCTGCATAGAGTAGCTTACATTGGGACAGCAGCACCACAGTTCCCCAGAAAACCTCCCGTCTCTTGGAACCAATGCTCGGGGTCTGGCTAGTTAAGCCATCCTGTTCCTCAGCGCTTATGCTAGCTTTTGCTGAAGCTGAGTGGTGCTTTGTAATTGGGCCAATTTTCTAGTGCCTTGTGATTTAGCCAGACTTAAAGTTGTGAAAGAGCCGGTATTTGGTATCAGACAGGGTTTATGAGACCTGTGTGCGATAAATTGAGTCTTTAGACTCATAGCTGGTGAACATTTTTTTTAAATTGATGTAGTATTTATTGTGGAAGGGACCTCTACCCATTGCAGCATTGCTTTTCCCAAGCAAATTGCCATGTCTTGTTAAACAGAACAAATTGTTAGTGAAAATGACTAGTTCTTGATTTGGTGGAGATGGGAGTTTTGAATTAGAAGTCTTTCCACAAGGCTCTGCCTTTCCCCTTTGCCCCAGCAGGTCTCTCGCACACAAGGCCTCTCTGTCGACATACATGTGTGCTCCCAACAGACCTTTTCTCTGCTGTGCCACTTTGAACATTTTGTCTTTCATCTCTCAAAGGTCATCCTTTAATTGAGTGTGTTCTACTTCTCTTTGCCCTGACCAAAGTTTGGCCTCTGCCCTTATCGCTCCCTTTCTGATTTCTCTCCCCCCCCCCCCCCCACCCTCTCACTCTCGGTCTCTCATAGCACTCTCTCCTGCTTGTTTTCTAGAAGGCCTTGCTACCTCTGGCCAGACAGTTTTTAATCATTTATTCAAAGCCCATAACGGAACGAGTAAAACTCTACTCTCGCTTGCTTGGTGAGTCGAAATGGCAGTACGAGAGAGAGAGAGAGAGAGAGAGAGAGAGAGAGAGAGAGAGAGAGAGAGAGAGAGAGGGAGGGGGAGAGAGAGAGAGAGAGAGAGAGAGAGAGAGAGAGAGAGAGAGAGAGAGAGAGAGAGAGAGAGAGAGTGAGTGAGAGGACGGCAGGTATTGCCGCTCCATTACTCCCCGATTGAGAAGCCAGTTTTTCAGCACACCGTAGAGGACCCTCCTCCCTGACTTCTCTCTCTCTCTCTCTCTCTCTCTCTCTCTCTCTCTCTCTGTCCCCCTCTCTCTCTCTCTCTCTCTCTCTCTCTCTCTCTCTCTCTCTCTCTCTCTCTCTCTCTCTCTCTCTCTCTCTCTCTCTTTCAAGTGGATGTATATGTTGTAGGCTGGTGTAGGATATTGTGCTCCTCCTTCATAGTGTTTTAATGGCTGATCCTCCAAAGGCTACGTAAAGTGCAATCAAAGGGACCTCTGCTGTGCTTAAAAATGTAATAGATATAGGAGTGTAGTACAGTGGAGGTCCTTAAATGAGTATTTAAATATGCAGAAAATATCCATTGCTTTTAAAAGTGATGAAGGCAACAAACAACTTGAGCAAAGCGCAATTTAAGCATATTGCATAGGTGTTTGTGTGCCAAACACTATTGAGAGTGTCTCATTTCCTCCTTGTGTCTCCTTGTCTCCTTGTCTTCTTGTTTCCTTGTGCATGATCGCTTTCTGACCTAGGAAGCAATTCGGTTTGGAGCTGGACACCCGGGTCTCTAGTGCTTATGAACTTTCTTTAAAGATCTAAATAATGACACTACTGTGTTACCTCTAAAGTCGGGGCCCCTTGACACCAAGCGATGGCATATTGGGGGGACTTTTTGCTTATTTTAACTTTGTCCAACTTCCTTTTGCAAAGGAACTAATATACAACAGACCTAGGGGCCTTAAGACTGTGGGATCAGAGGGCTAAAGATCTCCAACATGAATAAATAAAAGTGTAGACTTGTGAAATTGGTTTAATCAGGAAAACAAACTGCGGATCAATGAGGACTGTATGAGGCTTTGAAGGCCGGAATTGCCGGCCAATCGATGGAGTGACGTCCACTTGATAGCGTCTTCAAAGCCTTGTTTCATTTGCATTGTTCCCTATGAGAGATCTTTAATTGGAACAGCAAGCCGGCGCACCAAGCATTAAAATATCAGGCTCTCCTGGTTACCCTTGTCTGTCTTACTGATCATCCTACCCTTGAATCCTTTTACTCTAACTTTGTTTTTCCTGAATGTTTTATCTTCTCAAACACTGTGTTTCCTTTTTCACCTTCGATCCTCTTAGGAATTGGTTGAGAGAGAAAGGGGCCCCGATTAGAACGACCTCTTGCTATTTCCCGTAATTACAGCCTTGAAAATTGCAAGTCTTGCTCATAAATGCACTAAAATCAGGTCAAACACAAAAACTGAATGCCACTAAATGTCATTCACACTGCTGAGCAAACACTTTCGAAAAAGTTCTCATAATTGTGACTAGGCAGAAAGTGGTACCAAAAGTACAGAAGTATCTTAAAATGCAGTGTATTCTGCTTACTTTGGCTTTTCACAGTTTTGTTTCCTATTTGTCACTCATCCTTCCTATTGTATAGATCTGACCCCTTCTTTGTTTTAATGTGGTTCCGTTTTTCAGCCATTACCCTTTTCCCCTTCATCAAGAGTGTTGTCATCAACATATGAGCGTTGGTCTTCAGTGCCATTGCTACCATATGCATCATATTTCTCTGAAGTATGAAAGTATACCCAGAAGTCTACTGATGTATAAACCTATAGGGGTTGGGGGTTTGCTGAAACACTTGCTTTTATTTTTCCCTCCAAGACCCTTTGTTTTATTATATATGGTCTCCCTACAAAGTGTGAGTCCTCTGGGCTTTAGCTCCTCTTGGAAGAAAGCAATCCATTTCCTGGTCTCAGGAGGGGGGGAGGACCTGCTCTCCACACTGCGGCTGAGTGCTCCTCTTCCACCTCCTCAGAGACTCTTGGGTCATTTTGATCCGTTCAGTTTGATGTTGCGGATAAAGTTCTATACGATGGTTGAAGTTGCCGAAAATTGTGCGCGTCGGTGTGTGTGCCAAAGTCTGTGTTTTGAGCTATGGTTCAAAATGTGGATTTAAAAAAGGTTTACATTGTGGTTGTAGACCAAACTTTGTAATTTGAACAAAATGTATTGAAGTCTCAACGACACCACCATTACCTTTTCGAGGTTCCATCAATGCAAAGGTGATTGAGCAAGGACACATAAGGGGTTCAACCACACTGACTTCCTCTTCCTCTCTTCCTCCTTCTCCTCTTCCTCCACCAGGAGCAGAGTCCCAGCAACGCCACATCCCTGGCCATGATGCAGGAGCCCCAGGAGGTGGTGGAGGAGACGGTCACCATCGAGGAGGACCCCGGCACCCCCACCTCCCACGTCTCCGTGGTCACCTCCGATGATGGCACTACAAGACGTACAGAAACCAAGGTAGGTGACCACCATTAATGTGGGCCGAGGCTTAGGCTTACAGCTTCCCCAAGTGAAAGGGACGGTTCATTGCCATGTTCTGCTCTGCACGATCATTGCACTTGTCGATCGTCATTCAGCAATTGCATATTCACAAGTGCTTGTATTCAAATATTCAAATCCATATGGTTAGATGAAAACCCTAAACATGTATAAAAATATGCCATTTGGTGGATGCTTTTATACTATGTTTCTGACGATGCAGTGATGGTACACATTCTTATCGCTGGTGGGACTTTGGGTATCGTACCCTTAACTACGGTGAGGTGAGCTTGACCGGGACCATTTAATTAATGCCTTTGGATGCTTAAACATGTATAGTGGATGTATGAGGGAATAATGATCATCCAGGTTATGGTTTGCAGGGTCAACACTTGAGTTCGGAAGAAAACAATTAGCAGTGTTGTTGAAACCAGCCATGCAGAGAGCCTTGTTCACAGTACATGGGGAGAATTTCACGTTTGTTAGAGTGAGGAAATCCCCTTTGATCTATTTGAATATTGCACGCCGTTATGGCGGTGGATTACAGCTACCAAACAGCATGACACCCGAACCACTCTCGGGCTACTCTTAAGAACTTCTAATCTCATAATCCCCCAGCCCAGGTCTGGAGGAGGTCTGTTTGTTTTGCATGTGGTTAGTGTATAATTGTGTGGCTGGGGTTTGGTGCCTTATGCTTCGGTGGATCACTGTTCTTGATTTGCCGTCTTGCCTGTGTTTCGTTGTCTCTATGTAAGGATGTGTCGGCTAAAGCCAAGGTGAGTGGACTTCATTTTACGCTACGCAACATCACTCTGGCTGATGTCACCTGCCCCACCATTTTGTACGCGCCACGCACCACAGCGCAAAGCAGCTCAAACATGCTCGGAGAAAGTGGGAGAAATGCAAAATAGTAAATTATTTTAGACCGTCATTCCCTGCTTGCTCTTTCACACCTATTGGATTATCCTGGATTCTTCAGTCTATTCTCTCTCCTTTGCACGTTATAGCTCCCTCTCTCTCTCTCTTTCTCTCTCTCTCTATCATTCACTCTCTCTCTCCAACCCCTGCTCCCGTTTCCTACCGTCTCTATCTATGAAAACACACCAGCAGCAGTCTGTGGGCTGCTAAGCTGCTAGCCCGCATGGTAGACCTGCACAGGGGCAGTGTTGGCTCAGTGCTGCGCTACCGGCTGCCAGGGGCTCCCAGAGGACGGCCCTGCTGCAGAACGGGCTCCTGTGGGGCCCGGCGGGGACTGTAATTAAAAAGCCTGTCTTAATCCCCCTGTATCGCAGTGTGAAGCGCGCACAGCGATAGTCCAACCGCCCCCCCCCCCCAGATCTGTTCAAAGCACATGGAGGGGGATGGGATATGTGGCAACACCACGGAAATGTATGTAGATGAGTCACATAAACTGCATTCACACATACATCGAAACCATGCCATTATACACCCAAATACAGACATGTATTTAGTATTTATCCTGATGAGTCGTTTAGCAGATGGTATCAACCTGATTGACTGAATTGTTGGCCCCAGACTAGCAAATACTATCCTATCCATATTGTCCATGATTTTTTTAGTTAATATAATTTGTGTTTGAAATTGTAAATAATTATACTTGAAGAAAATACTTTTGTTTTGAGAATTCTGCCCTATAAATGCTTTTCACACTCCTACACATGCACACACATGCACACAGAACAAGACTGTAAGCGATGCAGGAGTAATCATTGGTGTTGAGAGGGTTGAGACAGGAAGGGCAGACCAGTGGGAGGAAGAGACAGAAGGCAGTGTCACGTTTAACAGCCAATCAGATTCACTTTCAGGCCAATCTTCAAACAGATGCCCTCTCTGATTCGTGTTGATAGAGTGCAGATTAAAATCTATAGTTTACAGTGTGCGAGGGAGTATCCGTTGCACACACACACACCCTTTTATCAAAGAGTCGGCATTTGGGGGGTTTGGATGGAACTAGCGTAAACAAAGCACATCAAATGTTTTGGATGGAGTTGCCAGTTTTCTTTTCCCTCGCATTGGATAATCAGCCAAACATATTGGGAGGCAAAATGAATTAGGCACCCAATTTAAATGCCTGCCCCATCAGACTTGTGTGGGCCCAATATATCTGTCATGGCTGTGGCATTGCATAACATCAGTTGTGACACTAGAAAGTGAGAGACTAAAGTAGAAAAAGGAAATACGTCCTCGGGTTTCGGGCTCTCTACCAAATCATCCAAAGCAGGCAGAAACTGAAAAACAGCAACGTCTTCTCCCGTCTTTGCTTTGTCTATAGTTGATTTACACAGCCGAGTTACTTATTGCTGCAATTTTTAAATCGATGTTTTGACAGAGAGCGGTTGACAAAGACAATTATGAGAATTTGAGAAGCAATTAAGACTACCCTGTCATTATCAGCAAAATAACCATGTTTGGTTTGAGTTTCTGTACTCATGTAAATGGGACTTGTTTGTGAGTGTGCGTCAACGAGGGGGCTTCAGTGTGTGTGTGCGGGCACATGCGCGTCGACCTCTAATGAGATCAGCCTCCAAACCCACCCGTCAATTCCCAGCATGCCCTGCTTCTCCTTGGCCACCTTCCAGGTCTCCCTCTAGCCACTCCTGGCAGAAGGAGGGAGTCAAAGCCTAGCTGTATTCTTGGAAAGTGGTTGAGTGGACCAATAAACACAGCACTCCTTTCCTTTTTTCTCTCCCTGGTTGTGGATAGGAGGTAATGAGAGTGGAGGTAGACCACACAAACAAATAAACATTTCCCAGGAGACTGTGGGGAGTAAACCCAAAACGGTTGAGAGAGGCGTACTTATTAACTCAAAAGCCAGATGTCAAACAGAGCCGCTGAATTGCTGCCGGGCCGGTAGCACCACCACCGACGTAGCGCTCGCGCCTGGAAACAGTTCAGTGCCTCTCTCAGCCGAATGATGACCTGTTTTCTTAAACCCCCATCCACCCCCACCCTGATGAACCCCACTTCCAGGTGACCAAGGTGGTTAAAACCGTCACCTGCCACACCTACCACCCTTTGAAGGCGACCGAGAGGCGGTCTCCAGGAGAGTCCCGCCCCCCTGCGTCCATCTCCACCAGGCCGCCGGAAACCACCCAGTTCACCCCGCCCCGACCGCACCCAGTAAAAGGAGCCCCGTTCCCCCTTTGTGTGGACTGCTGTGGTCCAGCTTCCCCGGCTCCCTTTCCCTTCCCTCTCCCTCACTCCCCCTCAACCCTGGCCCTCATCCCATGTAGCTCACTAGAGAACTGCTTCAACACACTTTGATTGACTAATTCACACCAAATGTTCTAGTTGTGATTTTGTTATTTTTTTTTTTTTTTTTCTACAAGGGCTTCAAGTGAGCACTGACTCAAGTTTGAGGATGGTGTAATTTCCGTCATTCTTACTCGTTAGCTTATTTCCCTCCTATGTACTTTGACTCACGCGACATGAGAATGCAGTGGTACACATCAACTATTCCAGGCTTGGTAAATAGTTCAGGGCATCCGACAGCAATGCACATCGGAATCCACGTTTGGCATGGATGCAAGTAAGCAAGTACACACACACAAATGCGCACAAACTCACACATAAACATAACATGCTGGAGATGATGGTTAGCTATTCCCTTTCAGCCTTGTTTACCAGGCTGTATTTCAGTGTATATCACAGGGGCCTCTGAAGCAGGGGCCGTCTGTACCAAGGGCCCGCCGCCTTCCCGGGCCCCGTCCACAAGCATCCACCCCGCTCCGCATGGTTCCGAACATGGAGTGAGCCTCAGATCACATCAGACGTGGTTTCGAAAATGTTGTGATGCATGCCATCTCCGCTTCCCTTGTCAGAGCTCCTCAGAAGTTCTCCCCGTGAAGTTAAAGCTGAGTGTGGAAAGCCTTGGTCTCTGGGACAGAAGATGAAAAGGAACGGCAGCAGAAATGGACAAACAGAACTGCTTGGCAGGCACACATCTTTGAACAAACATTTCAGATACTCTGCAACAGAATAGCCTCCTGCTAAGTCACACATGGTTTGGTCTAGATGGGAATCTCAGGCAAGGAGGACGAAGAGTGTCTCGTGCCGCTGTCGCCAGCCCCCGATTGGGCCCTGATCATGAAAAAGCTTCATTAAAAGCGTCGATATGATAAGAGAAACATTCCAAGGACATGGATACAAATTGATTATTTCAAGCATTAGCAAGTGCATCCACAGTACAAATACTCCACTAATCCATTATTAATCCACATCGGGGTTGCTAATTGCAAAGTGCCATGCAAATGAGATATAATGGTTAAATGGCTTGGTGTCCTGGGAAGGTGTTAGAATACTAACACTCTTGCCAAACCATTAGCGGTTCCACTGCTGCTGGTTTAACTGCAGTGATGATGAAGGGCTTCTTTCCTTTGCATCCAACTCGCTTCTACAAGGTCACACTCAAGCGAGTGGATTGAGTGGACAATTTGAATCAAAGTGAAGGGAAGCATCAAGTTAGACAAGCGTTGGCTGAATGAACTCCATTTGTTTGTTGTGATTTCACCTCATCGCCATGCCTCCCCCCCCCCCATCCTGATTTAATCAGAACTATGCAAGTAATTGGAAAAAAGGCCAAGGTTGCCCGTTTCAATAACGGGACGAATCGGTTGCTTGAAAATAACAGCCATCGAAAATCAGCAGTGAGTGATGAAACTGATTCTTTTGGACCGTACCTTGGAGGACTCAATCTGTCTCTGCGGTAACAGCGGGAATGGAACTTACTTGTTATCACGACAACACCAAATGAATTAAGCCCTGAATCCCCTACTCTGACAAGCCCCCCTCCCACCGCCCCTACAACTCCATGCCATGCCACCCCAAGCGCCCCCGCCCACACATCTCGATTAATTTTCATCAACCTCATTAATTTTCTAGATTAATTTACAGCCGTGGACAAAATAGGCAATTATCGGCCACCGCAGAATCCATTGGGCAGCAAATTGCTTTCCCTTCCCACACTTGGGGGACTGTCTGTCTAAATTCTTCTGCCTGGGTCTAAGGGGCCAGGCAAGAGTTTATTATTAAGTTATTCAGCGTGAATGAGGTGTCTCAAGCTGATACAGACATGGGGGACCGTTTGTGTATTTTCAGCAAATTCATGGCCCCTCTTGTGTCGTGGCTCCGCTGAGTGTGGCGTGTCCTGGCTGCGCTAGTGATTAGCTGTTCTCAAACGGGCCTTCTTCAGTTACCCAGTATACTGAGTCACACGCTATAGCTGCATTGAGGTAGCCATATAGCTTCATGTAGCCTTTTAGCTTGACGTAGCCTTGTAGCTATATGTAACCTCATAGCTTGATATAACATTAGAGCTTGACGTCATGGATAACTGTGACCCGTATCACCTCACTTTCCTCTTGTTTATACTTTGACTTTTGTGTTACATATTCCAAGTTGATTCCCCCTCCCTGAATCTGGTACCATTTAAACTCTGTGTCACCACTAGAGAGAAAGTCATTACGAAAACTGACGAGGAAAAAACTGTTTTTAGATGGGTGTGCTGTAGAAGTGGCATGTTGCTTCCATAAACATGCCATTGGAGAAGCTGTAATGAGACGACATGAACTTTTTAGACGCTCAAATAGAAAAACACAACATGTTTCCTCAGTTCACAAAGCATTGTGGGGGTTTATCCAGAGAGGCATCGACCAAATCACTGCAGCGCAGTCACATCCTCAAACACGCTAACACCTTCAAACAAGCTAGTGCTAACTCTCGCACACAAACTCTTGCACTAGTTCCCTGTGCGCCTTTTTGCCAGCGTTTCCTCCTCTGTTTTTATTAACTCTGAACCCCTTAAACATCACGGGAGCGCCATATCACGTGGTTTCCCAAGCACTCACCCTTCCGCTAACACCCGCCCCTGCTGACCACCTGGGCTGTATCTCACGGCCGTCTCTCGCTCCCACCTCAGGTCACCAAGATGGTGAAGACGGTGACCACGCGCACGGTCCGCCAGGTGCCCCTCGGCCCCGACGGCCTGCCGCTGCCCGAGGGCTCCTCGCCGCTGGGCAGCTACACGGACTCCATCGACCGGCGCTACGTGAAGAACGGCGGCGGCGGCGGCGGCGAGCGCTACATGAACCCCCAGGCGTCCTCCACGCTGACCCGCGGCTACAACAACTCCTCCTACAACGCCTCCTACAACAGCGAGCAGCCCCCCTACGGCGGCGAGCCCCCCGACGCCCAGTACGCCCGGCACTACGGCCTGCACGACGGCTACGGCGACGCGGCGGACAACTACGGCAGCCTGTCGCGCGGCGTCAACTTCCGGCCGCCCCGCTACCCCTACATGACCAACAGCTACCGGCCGGAGAACAGCTACACGCTGCCCATCCGCAAGGACGACTACGGCCACGGGGCCCAGCCCCAGGTGCCCATGGGCGGCAGCACGGCCGAGCTGAACCGCTCGCAGCCCGAGCGCTTCCAGGCCGAGCCGTACGGCCTGGAGGACGACCGCCGCAGCCTGGGCGGCGAGGAGGAGGAGGAGGAGCCCTACGAGCTGGAGCCCGACTACTCCACCGCCGGGCGCCGCACGCTGCCGGGCACCACCAGGGGGCGCACCCACCGGGAGCCCCTCCGCGACGGGCCGCGAGCCAGGTGAGGAGCCGGCAGAGGAGCTGTGTGTGTGTGTGTGTGTGTGTGTATGTGTGTGTGTTGTGTGTTGGTGTGTGTTTATGTGTATGTGTATGTGTATATGAATGTGTGTGTCTGCGTCTGTGTGTGTGTGTGTGTGTGTGTGTGTGTGTGTGTGTGTGTGTGTGTGGTTGCGTGTGTGTGTGTGTGTGTGTGTGTGTGTGTGTGTGTGTGTGTGGTGTGTGAGAGCGTGTCCGTTGTGCACGCAAAAACTAAAACATATGATGTATATTTTGTTGAAGTATTCTTTCTTTCTTTCTCAATTTCCTCCATGTGATATAATGAAATCCACATACCATGTAAACCTGTTTTAATGATATGAATAACGTGTCTATGGGAATGGGACTGAGCCGTCAGCAGTAGTTCTGGATTGAAGTGGATTGTTCTAGTTACACAGGAGAACAACGTTTCTGATGACCGACGTGCTGAGAGGATTTACAGAATACTGCTCTCATTGTTCTCACGCAGAAGAGTCCACGACACTGTTCGGAAAAACAGATGTTGCTTTAACCGAATTTACTTTGGGAAAAAGGGAAGCGAGGAAACAAAGACAACAAGGCTTGATTGGCAATTTCCCTTTTTTTTCTCAAGGGAGCTCTGCTGAGGAGAAGAGATCAGAGTTGTCTGTCGCTCAAAGTTTAGCCGTTCAAGGAAAAGTTAGACGAGCAATAAACTACACATGAGCCACCGACAAGAACGTAAAATCAGTCTCCCTCCCACTATACTTGACATTCTTTTGCAAATGAGACTGTTTAGTAGCCTTCAGATGTTACGCTTGATAACACTGATCCAGTGCTACTGGATGTAGGAGTTTATCAGTTTAAACTTAAGTGAACCTCGCCTTGATAGAGTTCTGGATCAAAGGAAGGCTTCATGAGAAACAGGAAATTGTGTGTGTGTGTGTGTGTGTGTGTGTGTGTGTGTGTGTGTGTGTGTGTGTGTGTGTGTGTGTGTGTGTGTGTGTGTGTGTGTGTGTGTGTGTGTGTGTGTGTGTGTGTGTGTGTGTGTGAGAGACAGTTAAAGATGTTCATTAGATGTCAGCCTGTTGCCAGCACATTGTGTTCCTGTTAAGTCCGTTATACATCAATGTCGGTGTCAGAAAGGGTGCGCGAAAGTAGACACACACACACACACATGCACATAAACATGTCCACCTATCGCACACGTTAACTAACTGGTTGACTATATATAGGCCTGTGTATAATTATTACCACATGTATTTATCATGTAAAACACACTGCAGATCTTTAGCAAATGTGTCAATGTGTACCGAGGCTAGAAAAGCAAACATTAAAGGCGTAAACCCTAATCAACGCAGCGAACACACCCACACACACACTCAGACTCACGCCTACACACACACACGCACGCCATCATCATTAGACGCATCAAAGCCCTCTTCCGTGACAGAAAATCTGTAGCCTTCTTTACATTTGTCACAACCCAGCACCCTCAGCGGCCAAGAACAATTCAAACTTCTGATTGCTCCACGGCCGTGGGCATGACATTATTTTCCAACGAGAAGGAAAAAACAATAATCCCGGGCCTCTGCGGCCGATCCCCGTGACGCAGTTCGCATCCCTCAGAACCGCCACCGTTACAAAGCGGGCATTCCTCCGGCCCGCGCGTCTCTGTGCGCTGCATGCATCCCCCCACGCCCTCAGCAGCCCCCCACCGCTGCAGAGCTCTAGAGGGAAGCTGAGGGCAGCATGGATGGGAGTAATGATAGTCTGCAGTTGGACTGGCAACCCTCAATTACGCTTGGGCAGATTTGATGACGAGATGGCCCAAAACGGCAGCGTCGCTGCCTACCATTTTAGAGGGTTCTGTGCTTTGTGTGCGTGCGTGCGTGCGTGCGTGCGTGCGTGCGTCCGTGCGTGTGTGTGTGCGTGCCGTCGTGATTACCTAACATCTCTTTGTTTGCAAACAAGCATTTGTAATGGCGCTAATTGCTGAAAGTACTATACGTATTGAGTTGCTTTACATCAGTTGGGTTGCAGACGTTTTCTGTTACGTGTCTGCATATTTTCACAAAGTAAGCACATCGGTGATCTTGGGGAAAATGACTTGATGTTTAGCAAACAAAATCAAACATAAACAAACATAGACAAATGCATGTGAGTCATCCTTTTCTTCCACCAGCGCTCTAGCAGAGCTGAACCTAAACATCTCTAACGATCATCTCATTCTAACGATCATCTCGTTCTAATGATCATTCTTCCCCTATGCTTGACGTCACTGCCAGGATGTGCATATGTGTGTTGTGTGTGTGTGTGTGTGTGTGTGTGTGTGTGTGTGTGTGTGTGTGTGTGTGTGTGTGTGTGTGTGTGTGTGTGTGTGTGTGTGTGTGTTGGGGGGGGGGGGGGGGGGTATGGCAAGTGTGTGTGTATGTGTGGCCAAGCCATGTCAGCATGATTAATGGCTGCTTTTCAAGCCTCCCAGACATCGACAGTGTCTCTAAACTAATCACTTAAGGCTCTTCTCTGGGCAGCCTGCGTCTTCATGGTCGCACAAGGGGTCAATGTATGTGTGTGAGAGTGAGTGAGGTGTGGGGGGGGGGGGGGGGGGGGTGGGGGCTCACACACACACACACACATATATTGCCACCCTCATTCCTTAATGGAGTTGGGTGATGCCTCGTTCTAATCCGTTCATCTCTATGGGGAACGGCCAAGGGGAGTCACCTGACATTACCTGGTCTCCCACTGCACACACATCCCCCAGCTCTTCTTCCTTATTCTCCTCTTCCTCAACCCCCTGTCCCAACAGGTTCTCAATGGAAGCGTAACCCATTTTTTATTTATTTTTTTTATTCATTTTTTTCACCCCAATCATTTTAAGTTCATCTT
>NC_079417.1:8477470-8534970 GCF_026213295.1 Gadus chalcogrammus
TCTGATTCTTTTTCTATATATCGTGTATGATTTATTCATAGGTTTAGAGAGATATGTTTTCATTTTCGACGCAGTAAGCCCGGTTTGGGCCGAAAAGCACAAAGAGACGTTTGTAAGAACTACTTTGGGGAATGGTTAAAGTGTTGTTTTTGGCTATTCATCATTGTGTGTTCTGAAGGGTTTTCTGAAGTTTTCACACACTCCTCGGAAGAAAAGGAGCTTTGTTTTGAACACAGCCATATTAAACTGAAGCTTTTTTACAGGGAATGAAACTTTTATGGCTTGCACTTTATGGCTTTGCGAGGTAAACTCCATAAGCATGTAGTCTGGCCCCCTAAGGAGAGCTACAAGAAATAGAGTTGTTCAATGTAAAACATGCACATTCCAACAAAGTTTTGTGTTTCCAGTGATAAAAGTTAATTTATCACTGGCCTATTGTATTATGATGTGTTGTGCGCATACAGGTGTGTGTGTGTGTGTGTGTGTGTGTGTGTGTGTGTGTGTGTGTGTGTGTGTGTGTGTGCGCTTGCGTGTGTATATGAGCAATGGCTCTACTATAGCACAGATGATTGCCTTTACAGAACCGCGTTGCTTCCGAACGCAGCTAAAAATAACCCTGCACCAGAACCAGCCCCTCCGCGCCACCTCGTCTCCTCCTCTTCTCCTCCCCTCCTTCTGACTCTCACTTTCCAACATCACTCTTTCTTTTTCATTATTGCGCTTTCCTTATTCTCATGACTGTGCTTTTCCCACCACTTATTCCTTCCTTAATTTTGTTAAGTATCTATTTATATCTTTGTCTCTCGCTCTCTCTCTCTCTCTCTCTCTCTCTCTCTCTCTCTCGCTCTCGCTCTCGCTCTCGCTCACTCTCTCTCACTCTCTAACACGTAATTGTTCTCTCTCCCCTTCTTTCTTTTTCTCTCTCCCCCCTCCCCTCTCTCTCTCACAACTAATTGTTCTCTCTCCTTATTTCTCTCTCTCTCTCTCTCTCTCTCTCTCTCTCTCTCTCTCTCTCTCTCACTCTCTCTCTCTCTCTCTCTCTCTCTCTCTCTCTCTCTCTCTCTCTCTCTCTCTCTCTCTCTCTCTCTAAGTCAGTAGCTCAGCTCTCACCCCCTGTCACACTTTCTTTCCGTCTTCTACCTTTAAAGGGCCAGTGAACCTACTGTTTCAGCTGGATTTCCAATACTATGAGATTCAACACAATGTGTGTACTTGGGGAGCATGCCCTAAACCGGATTTTACACCCTTTTTCCGACATTGGAGAATTATTTCAGTCACAGTGTTAAAAATGGCGTAGATTACTACGTTGGCGATCATGTAAGACATAAAAGTTTAAAACAAAAAAACGGTTTTGGGTTCACTGGCTCTTTAAATATAATTGCGTAGGGGGTTTAAATATAGAGCCAGATTTTTTCTTGTCCACATGTTTTTTGAGTCTGTCACCATCCTCTAAAAATCCAGCGCTTAGTAATTACTTAATATTGAGGCTGACAGACAGGGCTGACGTTTGCCCGTGCAGACAGAAAGGCAGACAGGTATGCACTGAGGCAGGCCCACAGAACCCTGATAAACATGCAGGCAGTCAGAGCTAGTTGCTATTTCGAGAGTAGATGTTCTCTTCATAATAATTATATTTTCCCTTCCTGGTGACGCTCCAGCCCATTGGGCCCTCCAGCACTTCCTGTTTCGCGAGCACAGACTGGCACTAGTGTGTGTTTGCATGTGTGTGCATGTGTGTGTCTGTGTGTGTCTGCCTGCTACCTGTGCATTTTAATCCTCTATAGCAAATTATATTATGAGCGTTATCGAAAAGTCAGGTATTAGAAGAGAGGTTGTGTTGTCCTGGGACCTTAACCGTGGCTGGGTGTCACCCCCCCCCCCCCCCGTCATGCCCCCCCACACTCATCACATTGGAGCCTGGGACACGGACTCTTGGTCTGTCCATGTGCACGTAGTAAATTGACTTTGCTCCTCAGTTACTCTACATCTGGCATACTCTCTAAAGGACATCTAGTCATTCAGCAGCTGCTTTTATCCAAAGCGACTGACAAGTGAGGCTGAGAACAAGCATGCACAGATTCAAGTGCCTCACGACCAAGCTTCTGAAATACAAAACTGGTCAGCTCTGCAACTGGAGTGCAGAGTAGCCATCATGGTCGTCATCATAGCCATGTCTGCTTGGTGGTCGGCTTTGAACATGTACCAGGAGCTCCTTTAACACGAGCCACAGTACTTGAGGAGTACCAGACAGAGTCAGCACCACCCCATTGACCACTCCACAAACTATACAGAGGTGTCGAAGCTGTGACTGGAGTTGATCTGTGTGTGTGTGTGTGTGTGTGTGTGTGTGTGTGTGTGTGTGTGTGTGTGTGTGTGTGTGTGTGTGTGTGTGTGTGTGTGTGTGCGTGTGTGTGTGTGTGTGTGTGTGTGTGTGTGTGTGTGAGTTTATGCCTGCCTGCCTGCCTGCCTGCCTGCGTGCGTGCTTCCGTGCGTGGGTGTGTGTGTGTCCGCTGACTTTCTACCATATCCACATGCACAAGCACACTGTACCCAACCCACACACATAAACACCTTATTTCATTAACAGCTTCCTCTTCCGCTGCACTAACAAGACCTCCTGTTGGTTCTGGCTGCTGATTTACACTGACACACAAACACACACACAAACACACAAAGACAAGAGCATCATGAAGTCTGTTCTCCAAACAGCCATGTCTTGGGGGCTGTTCACAGTGTGTGGTTCTTCTTTAGTTCAGTGTGTGGTTCTTGTTTACTACAGTGTGTGGTTCTTGTTTACTTAAGTGTGTATTTGTTTACCAGTGCGTGTAGTTGTAATTTACTATTGCGTGCATTTAATGTTCAAAGTGTGTAGAGGATGTTTACTACAATGTGCTGTTCTTTTCTACCTTGTGTAGTGGATGTGTGCTAGTGTGCCGTTGTGGTTTACTACCGTGTGGTTTTGTTGTTGTTTAGTACAGTGTTCCGGATAGAGCTTACTCAGTTAGCCATTCTCCTCCACTGTGTTAGACCAATGACCTCCTCTCTCTTTTCTGTCTCTCTCTCTCTCTCTCTCTCTCTCTCTCTCTCTCTCTCTCTCTCTCTCTCTCTCTCTCTCTCTCTCTCTCTCTCTCTCTTTCTCTGTTTCTTCCCCCCTGACCGGTTCTCTCCCTCCATACCTCACTCCTTGTCCCCTGAATCCCTCTTTCTCTCTCTCTCTTGTGCTCCTGCACTAATTTGCCCTTCCCTGCTTCCCTCGTTCCGGCCGGGGGTTTTGATGGATGGAGGGGGGAGGGGGGGTGGGGGGTTGGAGGGAGGGATGGAGCTGAAGGAGGAGGAGGCGGGCAGCAGTAATGGGCAGAGCTAAGTGAATAGCCCTGTTAAGACTATGGCAATGTGTCTGGCAGCAGTGCACCGGTAAATTCAATTACGCAAAGCCCTGCATGCAGCCCGACCCCTCCCGACCCCCCTTAAATGCTCCACCATCCCTACCAACAACCCCCCCCCCCTTTCATCCGACCCCAGGAAACCCTGTACCTCTCATGGGCCACCAGAGCTCCTAAGCACGGTGTGATTAACATGCAATAGGAGGAGGAAGAGGAACCCTGATATGAATATGCAAATGTTTTCCAGAAGGGGTCCGAACGCAGAGTATCGCCGCCCAGTCTAACAGGAGCGCCTGTAGAAAAGTCTTTAGTCCAAAAATGAAGTTGTTTTCGGTTCCTTCTTCAGCCTGGTTCGAAAAGAAAAAAGAGTGCAACTTATTGTCGGAAACGAGTTCAACTTGAATACATGTATATACTGTATATATATAGACCTTTATATTGAAATCAGTTCTGCTTGCATGCAGAGAGATGGGCGGCTGGGGAGTGGAGACTCTCCCCTGGTCCCCGAGTCCACCACCATCACCCCCCCTCCAAATCCCTCCTGAATGGGATTCATGCACGCTGCTTCTTAAATTTGTATCAGGATAAAGTACTGCGCCCTTCTCCGTCCCCATGATGGATGACGCCCACCAAAGCAAGAGCTTAGTGATTTTGTTTTACAAACTTTTAGTCTGTGTGCCCGCGACAGTGTGAGCCCGGAATAGAGGGCTCGGTGGCTTTGCGACCTTCCTTTTTTCCCTGCGTGACCATGCTGAAATATATACATTTATGCTGGACCTTAACCTTTTCAAAAAGCGGTTTATAGAGGACTTTTGGGAAGGTGGCCGCGCTGAATCCAATAGTCCGAGGAAATCCTCCGGCGGGATCGCTGTGTGCGTGATGGAGACTTCCTCGCGGGTGCTTTACACATTCTGTGTTGTGGTAACTCTGTCTGAAGACACTAGAGCTGTCACACGAGATGGATCGCTCTCCCACAGTGACAGGCCCCCTCCCACTCACCTACCCCTTCGAGGCGCAACCCCCCCCCCCCCCCCCCCCCCCCCCCCCCGACTCCCTATCTTTCTTCCTGGTAATCTGACACCCCCTGGGGCCTTCTGACTGATTCTGTGGACCTGGGCTGGTCCTCTCTGCGCCCCGTATAGCCCACGGAACAAACCACAGGGCAGTGTATGGCTTTCTGTCATGTAATTACTATAGACTTTCCCCATATAATATATACCTTATGGATGTTGTTTTGCATGTTAATTATTACGTATCTTTATTTTTAACGATGTTTACAAACATAAATTATAGCATATTTATCCTGCTGTAAACTACAAGGTTTTGTTCCAACATAGCCTTTTGACCCCTCTGTTTGACTGTTAAACAAGTAATAAAACACACATTGTTAATTGGTATCGCTGTGCTTCAGTGGTTCGAGGGTGAGCAGTAGGGCCTATAGAAGAGCGCCTAGGCAAACAGAAACTCCTCATTATGCTATTCCTCAAACACTAGAGGCTGGATAGCTTTTTAGCTCTGCCTCAAGCCGGCCTAAACATGACATCGATCCCCATTGCTAGTGAGCTCCTAATTGTCCTTCTGCTGGAGCCATCCTAGGCCGCTAGTTATCAAGCTAATGTAACGCCCTAGTCCCAGCTGAGCTTCTCTTCCCCCTAGCCACGTGGTAGCAGCTAGCTTGTTGAGTGTGTGGTGACGGCAGCTTGTCAGGCTTAATGGACTGATGCTAATAGCATCGTGGTTGCGGGGGGGGGGTTGTTATCAACAGTTCAGTATTGCTTGCGTTGGCCTCAGCCCGCTGCCATCGTCCATTCTGCCATCAGCCTCTAGCCAGGATGCCTCCTTGTCCGAATCATGCTGCATCTGTAGCTGTTTTCGTTATTTTTGTATTCCTCTCTCCCTATTATACCGTCTGCCCCTCTCCTCTCTCTCTCTCTCGCTCTCTCTCTCTCGTTCTATTTCTGAGCTCCTTCAGTCCCATCGCTCACTGTCCATGCGCATATGTTCAAGTGTGAGAGCTAGCAATCAAACACACTCAAGCACACACAGGAGCACACATGCACATTGCACAACAACACAAACACACACGCGTGCGCGCACACACAAACACCCACACACACACACAGCGGCGAGGAGGCAGTTAACTCCACGCCACATTAGCACATAGACTACATGAGTAATGGCCTCTCGCCTGCTCTCCGCCAGAAGAGAGCAGGCAGCTTCAGAAGCCACAGGAAGTGAAGCCCTGTGGTTATTTTTATTGAGCAGAGGGTGGTTGTCGCCGACATCCACTCCCGCACGATGCGAGAGTCGAGACGTTTTACTAGCTGAACCGGACACCTATCTAGGCCATGAAATCTGCACCAAATGAATCGCTGCCTCATCAGCAAACTGTCCCCTCCTCCCAGTTTCCCTTTCCTTCTAATTCCTCGAGGATGGAAGGTACTACTGGAGTCTCCAGACAACACCATTCAACGCCAAGAGGGGAGTAGATCTATTTTTAGCTCAGGGACAGGAGCCACGTTTTTTTGTGTGCATAATTTCTAGCAGAGGAAACACTGAGCTGTCTGGAAAAGGCACTTTAGGAAAACTGAGCTGGATATTTATGACAGTTTCTCCTTCGCCCAGTCGCTGCTGTTTAGCTATCGGTCTTTATGTGTTTATGTCTGGGAGTGTGTGTGCCAGTCTGCATGTTGTTACATGTTTACACTGTATAAATGATGTGTATTGCTATGGATGTACGCACTACTGTGTTTATGTGGTGTGTATGTGTGTTTGTGTTTATGCCTCATGCATGTTAGATGAATGAGGAGTGTATCAGACAGTTTTTCCATTAGTCTGCCCTCACTTTTTCGTTTAATTGCAAAATCTTGTCTTGTGGAACTTTACTTTACTAATAAGGAGACATCCTCCAGAATGTGAACTTATTAAAGTTCTTTGAAAAAAACTGTTAGAAGAGAGAATAAATTGAAAACGTCGTAAATACTGTCTGTTTGAAAGGATTTGAGCTCTCAGAAAGCAACCTGTCTGCGGATTAAGTATGTGTACGTGTATGAGAGCGTGTGTGTATGTTTGTACCTGGGTCTGTCTGTGTGTGTGTGTGTGTGTGTGTGTGTGTGTGTGTGTGTGTGTGTGTGTGTGTGTGTGTGTGTGTGTGTGTGTGTGTGTGTGTGTGTGTGTGTGTGTGTGTGTGTGTGTGTGCGCGTGCATGCGTGCGTAAGTCTGATCACAGAAACACTGTGATTATGCGTTACGGTTTCCCGACTGCTGTCATCCTCCCTCTTCCTCCATTCCCTCTCCTCCTCCTCCCCCTTTCGCCAGCCATGTCTCTCTCTTCAGGCTCTCCTCCTCTAACCAGTTCCTGTGTCCTCTCTGCCATTAGTCTGTCATTGCTCTCCTCCCTCCTGCGATTGATCTCCTGTTATCCTACACCCCGACGTCGCTCTTCGGGTCTGCTCTCATCCTTTATCCCGCTCTCCCACAGGAGCTCTCCCTCCCACACTGATTACTAATTCTCTCTCATTCTCTCTGTGTATTTGTATCTTCCCCTCTATTTTCTATCTCTGTTATATACCTCTCTCTGTGCCTTTCTCTTTTTCTCCATCTATACTCTCTCACTTTATTGCACACCCGTGCCTCTCTCTCTCTCTCTCTCTCTCTCTCTCTCTCTCTCTCTCTCTCTCTCTCTCTCTCTCTCTCTCTCTCTCTCTCTCTCTCTCTCTCTCTCTCTGTATCACTCTCTCATCTCATTTTATGCATTCACGTCAACATTTGACTCACATCAAATGATTAGTACCTCATAATAATACTTTGTATAACCTTTATATGCACAGAGAAACGGCATGAAAGCCTTTATATTCTGTGACCTAATATATACATCTTTTCACAGCGCTGAACAAGAAGTAGAATCGTCATTAGCAGTTAAATCCACTCTACAATGCATCAGCGAAGTTACGCAACAGATAAAAGAAAGGTTGATAATTAGCCCTTTTCTTCTCTTAGGGGTGGTGAGATTGAAGAGTCAGTATAATACATTTACATTTAGTCATTTACTCGATGTTTTTATCCAAAGCGGGAATTCAGACATAGGTTTTCCGTAAAAGGAGCTGTTAGGGGTTGATTATCTTTCTCACAGGTCAGGTTTGGGGGATCGGGGTTCAAACCCAGAAGCTGTCGGCTTGGAGTCAAACCTAGCTATCGCTCACAAAACGATTCATGACGCTTTGATCTCAACCTCTCTCTCTCTCTCTCCCTCTCTCTCGCTCTCTCTCTCTCTCCCCTGACCACCCAGGAACTCTGTGGAACCTGTCCTCCTATGAGCCCCTGAAGATGGTGATCATCAACCACGGCCTCCAGACCATGACCAACGAGGTCATCATCCCCCACTCGGGCTGGGAGCACGAGCCCAACGAGGACTCTAAGCCCCGGGACGCCGAGTGGACCACCGTCTTCAAGAACACCTCCGGGTGCCTAAGGTAGCCCACCCTGTTCCAACTAGGACACTAGCCCGTCGCTTCAAATGACCCGGATGTATCTAGTCCATGCTGACCAGTAATGATTTTAATAAGGGTCTCGATAAACTGTTTTGCGCATTAAAGGAGGAGAGGGATGAAATGAATGAGACGTCACCGCTAGATGGCGCTAAATCCTACACACTGCGTCTTTAAGCCATCACTGTTCACTATTGCATCGCTTTCATCTCTAGCTATTTGCAGTGATTTCTTGGCCACATTAATCCCATTAAGTAACCCACTGTTGACATTGCGGTTCAAACCCAGAAACTTAAGCTGGGAATCAAACACCCTAACCTCCCTAACCAGTTACACGCAAAAGAATCGGGGAAAGGCATTAGCCATGACGGGACGGAAAAAAAGCCCGCTGCTTTGTTCTGACGTCCGCCGGAGAGAGGACTGCGGAGAATTTTAAATTGGCTCGCATTCTCTGGGACCAGTAACCCGACGTGTTGTTTAACCGCGGCTCCAGTCAGCTCGACTCGCTGTTTAAGCCTGACAGCCACATCCATTCGGTTGACCTCCGGTGAACCGCGTGTGTAGAAAAAAGAGAGAGGTGTTGTTTAATCCCTGGGGATGGTAGACAGCTATAATAACCTGAGTGTTGGCTTAAACACACATACATGAACGCATGCATGCACACACACACACACACACACACACACACACACACACACACACACACACACACACACACACACACACACACACACACACACACACACACACGCGCAGGCACACATGCAGGCACACATGCAGGCACATACATGCAGGCACATAGACACACACACATACACACACACACAGGCCATAAACCAATCCATACACACAGCAGAGACACACTCAACACAAGAATAGCACATACACACTCGCAAAAAGTAGACACAGAGGAGCTACTAGTTGTCAGAGTAATGGTGGAGTAAACAAAGAGCAGCCTCTATTGTCTAGCCTGAGCCAGTAAGCTGGCAGCAGACCACTGCACCGAAACACACTCGTTCTACCCAAGCCTTCTGTACTGTGGGTGACAGTGGGTTGTTTTTGTGTTTGAAATGATTCTCATCTGATTTCATTTCTATACTCGGAGAGTTTCCTGTGCGAGGGTGTGAATTATAATAATTACTGTGTGGTGGCTATCACATAATGAGCATTGATATAAAAATATATTTTGATGGATTCATTTTGATGGTTTAGTCTCTTCAGCCTCTTCAGGAGCTGTCTCTCCTCCCCTTCCCCGCCTTGTCTCTTCCTCTCTCTCTCCCCCCTCTCTCTGTCTCTCTCTCTCTCTGTCTCTCTCTCTGTCTCTCTCTCTCTCTCTCTCTCTCTCTCTCTCTCTCTCTCTCTCTCTCTCTCTCTCTCTCTCTCTCTCTCTCTCTCTCTCTGTCTCTCTCTCTCTCTCTCTCTCTCTCTCTCTCTCTCTCTCTCTCTCTCTCTCCCCCTCCCTCTCTCCCTCTCCCTCTCTCCCCCTCCCTCTCTCCCTCTCTCCCTCTCTTGCACTGTGTTCCCTGACTATTAGATCCCAATGTGACAGTAACCTTAGATAGTCATAGTTTGATTCACTTGTCTCGCATTGACTTCAATTTGACCCCCACCGGCTCCCATTACGGGAATTACATCCTGCCCCCGTGTTGCCTTCACACTGTCTAATGGAGGACTTAGCAAGGACAGTACACGGCTAGGTGGTTGCACGAGATCTAGTGTGTGTGTGCTGACGCGTGTGGGACATGACTGTGTGTGCGTGCGTGCGTGTGTGTGTGTGTGAGTTTTTGTTTTTGTTTTCCATCTCGGCAGCGTAGACAGCAACACCATGGCGGCTAATGCCTCGTATCAAAGCTCTTCATCTGCCTGCCGGTCTCCTGGCCTCTCCCTCAACGCTGCCTGTAATGCCAGAAGTGTGTCTCCATGGTTACTGAAACCGGCTCCTTTGCGGTTGCCTAGGGAGCGAGACGGAGAGAGAGAGAGCGAGAGGGGCAAAAGCATCCGACGCAGGGCGTAGAAGTGCTGATTCGAGAGAGATTGTGTTTGCTCTTGGCCCGAGAGGCCGTCTCAGACCTCAATAAAGCCTTGGCCCAGCTCATTACTAAAGGCACTTATGGTCATCTTGTTTATCCGTTGCCAGGAGCTGTCGGCCCATAGGAGCCCTGAGTGCTTTCTTCCACGTCTGCGAGTGTGTTTGATCACCGGTGTGTGTATGTCTTGTCTATCTACATGGTTGGACACATCCATGGCATTCGAGGACACCTGGACACACATCACCCACTTGCTTGTTTGCTTGTCTTTCCTTGTGTCCGACCGACAGTGTGCCTATGTGTGTTTGAACTTCCTAAATATACTTCCTGTGTAATGACCACTGCCCCGTTGGCCGTGTTGTGTCATGTGCACAGCCGTTGCAGTGTGTACGGACGAAAAAAAACAATCAAATCAAACAGGGGAAGTTTCACATTTACGTTGTAAGCTTTCTTCGGGAGATCTTGGGTGGCGTGTGTTTGTCTTGTCCCACTGCGTGAAGGGCATAGCTTCAGTGGCGGGCATGCGACACACGGATGGTTCACATATGGCCCTGTAATCAGCGTTGACCCTGACCCTCTCTACGAGGCAGGCGGAGGGTCGCTGCAGAGGTCACCCCCCACCACTCGATCCGTCTCCATCAGCCCCCGCCATCAGTCTCTGTCACTCCCCCCCCCCCCCAACCCCTCCCTGTAGGGACCGGGCGACTCTATTGTCTGCTGCATTGTCTTCCTCCGTGAGTTCATGAACGAGAGAACCAACAATAGCCATGGAACGGGACAAAACCTAAAAGTGGGAGGACATCTGTGGTTAGTATGGCGTCCTATTTATGGACAGTTGTCGGTCTCTGGTACACTCTTTCCCAACCCAAGAATGTTTAGATACCTGACTATGTATTGTATTAATATTTTATTCACCTCAATTTTGCTTGTGTTTGCTTTGATGAAATTCATGGTATTTGAAGGGTTAGTTAGTCGACCTTGAGTCCAGCCGTGGTGTCTTGGAGCCTAACAGAGTAACATTCGATTTGGCATCTGGAGACGGCATCACCATCCTTTACAAAGACCCCCCAACGCACAGACAAACCATCCATGAACCCCTCCCCCTTTCCCCTCCTCCCGTTGCTCGCCTGCTCCTCCCCGTTCTCGCTCACGTGCGCTGGAGAGACCTTCAGAAAGGGAACAGCTGACAATAAAGACTGCGCTGGCAGTCTGTCAGCCCGCTCTCTACAAAACGCACGTCAAATAAATCTAAGGCCGCTGTTCCTCCGGCGACGCTGGCAGCCATTTTACCCGGGCGGCGAAGATGGATGAGGCGGTTTAGGATGGCTGACAGCGAGCGTCCGTGTCCAGATGGCCGCCGCCGTCCCCCTCTCTCTCCTCCGCAAATTAGTTTTAATTAGCGCAAAGCTCCTAACGACTCCCATACCTCTCCTTCAGCCGCCAGCAAAGGATGTCGTAAATAAACACACATACACACGTGCGCACACGCCCCAAACACATGCCAGTTAGGTCAATTAGGTGTCGGAATGGAAAGGGAGTTGCATGTGTGTGTGTGTGTGTGTGTGTGTGTGTGTGTGTGTGTGCGTGTGCGTGTGCGTGTGTGTGTGTGCGGTTGTGGCTTTTGCGAGAGCTCTATTTCAGATCAATGGTAAGAGCTTAGAGGGGTACCACAGCTGTCAGGATTACGGTTCAGACACCAAGGGAGCACGACCCGGCTATTTATAGGACAATAACCCCCGACGATATACCAGATCCATTTTTCTACCACTGCCCCGACGTTAAACATCACACACAGCCGCAGGGGGATGTTAATGTAGTGGTTGCTCTACTTCTAGAGCGCTGTGACTGTCCTTTGCCCGTCATGGGGGTGAGCGTTACATGGAGGTTAGAGCTACAGGGATGTAAGCGCCACAGGGAGGTTGGTGCTACTGGGGGGGTTAGCGCAGACTGTCGTCCGCGAGGCTAGCTGGAAGAGGCTAATGGGATTACGGTGGGGTGGACGTCATCTTGTCTGAGGTCCCTGGTGGAGCTGGCTCCCGAGGCTCTCCCTAATGCCTGTTTCTGAAGCCCTGCTCACCTCACAATCTGCCATTCACACAAGTCAGACAGACAGTGAGACAGACAGAAAGACGGACACAGTCTGCCACTCAGTCAGCCAGATAGATGAGACAGTTAAAAACTCTACGTGTCTTACTGTTACTGAGTGTGCAGGCATTCATCAGAGAGTCAGATCATCAGACCGTGCTAAGAAGTAAGATGCGTTCAGATATCCTGCTGGGCTCTAAGGTATGTGCTCCAGGCTGCAGCCTTTACCGACAGAGAAGGCCTTTTCCACCCTTCTACTTGTGAATGTGGAATGTTTTCATCATTCCATGGATAACTCAGCGGTGGGCTTTCTTTGCTGCAAAGGTTGGGGTTTATGCCCAGGCAGCATACAGTGTATTAGACAAGTAAACCAACTATTGGTGAGCACCAAGGCAGACAAGGAAATCATATAGATTGAGTTTACACTCATTTCTTAATTATTTCCTTCAAATAGTTGTGCTTGTATTCTGGAGCAGGATAGTGTAAAGGTTCTTGGTATATTTGAACCACAATGTCTGCAGTCTACCTTTGGGCATCCTTGAGCAAGATGCCTCCTTAATTACATGTAGAAAATGCTGTAAATTGCTTTGGATTAAAGTGTCTGCTAAATGACAAAATAGGAGACGGGCCAGTTGGTCTGAAACATGCTGGCCCAGAGACACTCAGAGTTGCAGGGTTAGATCGTAAAACGACTTGCATTACTTGATCATTGGCACCCAGTTTGTGCTTTGGCCAAATAACGACCACCGGAGGAACGAATTTGTAATTCCAATATATATCTTTTTATATAGACAGGTTTCTGGGCAATGTCTCAGCAAATAGGTGCACGCAACCAGGGGGCGGAAAGCATAGACAACAGATAGACAAGCGTCAAGATGGCAAGGATTTGTTGTGACATTAACTGTGCTAATCCCAAATGCCAGGGGCTCGAAAAAAAAGTACAAACCATGGTATTCATTCCCTTTAATAAAAATAAGGCAGGTATGGATCGTAAAAAGATTAGTCTTTAAAAGGGCGGATGTGAGTCATAATATTATGATTTGTATGCACATATCTTTTCTTTAGTAGATTCACCAGGCATTTCTTCCGATATGTGTAGGCTATAAGATTTTTTTTTTATTCTGTAATCATTATGGATGCTTCCAATTTATGTGACATCCCTGCCAAATCCTGCCACATACCATCCCCTCCCATTAGGATATTTATCGTGAATTAAAAGATTTAGCGCTCATTTAAATGATTAATCAAATCGTTAAGAAGTTAGTTAAAAAGGTTTGACGATAAATGAAGTAGACTCTTTAAAAGTGACATGCAGGTTCATTAATGCACAACTGAACCACGAAAGCCAAGTTTATAAATCATTAAGTTTTTAGTAACTAAAGCAAGCCGTCTAACCTTTATTAGAATATAAACATTAGCTTTCTTACATTAACATGCAAAAAAGGACAAACAATCACATCACCTCTGGAACAGCTATTCATCATTACATCATCAGGCTTAATAAGACTAAATAGTACAGTAAATAGTACAGTACAATGGCGTTTATACATAGATAACAGTGATGTAGTCGCTATTGTGACCACGTTTTCTCAAAGCCTGATTGTATATGCGTCCGTTGTGCAGGGGTTTGACTTTAGAAAACTAGAGCCAATCAAAATGTGGGACATCGTCTGAATATATGGGATGTGGGACAAGGGATAAAAATGATGTGCAGTCCGGCATAAGGCAGAACACCTGGTCACCCTACTTTCTACTGGGCCCAGGCCATCGCCCACCCCTTATGTTGATCCTGCGTATATAGCCGCCCTCGCACTCCTCAGGGCCTCCGGCTGAGCATAGTCTGCCTTAAATACACTGACAAATGTGTGTGCGTGTGTGTGTGTGTGTGTGTGTGTGTGTGTGTGTGTGTGTGTGTGTGTGTGTGTGTGTGTGTGTGTGTGTGTGTGTGTGTGTGTGTGTGTGTGTGTGTGTGTGTCTCCAGGAACGTGAGTTCGGACGGGGCGGAGGCGCGGCGCAGACTGAGGGAGTGCGAGGGATTGGTCGACGCCCTGCTCCATGCCCTCCAATCAGCTGTCGGCAAGAAGGACATGGACAACAAGGTATCTTTTACTGAACCTTTCACCCTGGCAGAGTTAATGCCAAGGACCAAGTGCTTTTTATGTCGGAATACACAGTTAATAGAGAGCAGTCCGATTTGTAACAATAGTGGTGGGTAATGATGTGTCATCAAGCAGTGTTAGGGGCTTCTAAATTGTTTTAGTTATTTATTTTTCATTTCCATTTGCCTGGAATGAGTTTGTGATGAAACTCCTATTTCCCCGTGAGTGTTCCCTAATGGAAAACGCTCAGCTCAATTGTTTTTCTCAACATATAGCCCATGATATCGCTCTTACCTGGTCTGTGAGTGGTCGATGCCCCAGCCATCTCCCCAGCTCCAACTATAAAGTAGTATGCAATCGGTTCTTTATATTTGGATTCAGTTAGGTCGATTCCTCAGAATTATTTTGGGTGTATGTTACAAATTATTCCGACGATGCCATACATGTGGCCATACATCTCTCACCATACAGTATATCTACAAAAGGTAAAACGTCAGAATACCTTCCTGCAGTGTTCATCCGTCAGGTCAAACCCCCTTCGTCACCGAGCCAGCATCGGCCCGGTGTATGAAATCCCAGTCCTGAATCCAGCCTGTCTTCTGCCGGCCCCCCTCCCACGCCCTCTGTCCCCTCCAGTCGGTGGAGAACTGCGTGTGCATCATGAGGAACCTGTCCTACCACGTCCACAAGGAGGTCCCCGGGGCCGAGCGCTTCCTGGACCCCTCGGCCCCCCAGGCCCCGGGGTCGGCCGCGACGCAGCGCAAGAAGAAGGACGACGCAGGCTGCTTCGGGGGCAAGAAGGCCAAAGGTGAGGAGAGGAACACGGGGGAGGACCCCCAGATATATATATTGATATTTAAATATGTTTATTTATTTATTTTTATCACAAGTACACTATCCTGCCTCCCATATATATATATATATAATATATATATATATATATATATGTATATAGGCCTATGAAAAAGTATACTTTAAAAGAGAGATATCTCTCTCAAGCTAGTACATCAAAGGCTACTTAAAACTGCCTGACTCCTGATAAGGGGTGAATAACATTTCAACTAGCTCATAATTGTCAGTTCAATAATGTGAACAATAGAATCACTCCCTAAAATTGCTGGCCAGCCCCGTTCCTCTTTTTATTATCAATAATTGTACTTACGACGCTCCCAAAACCCCTCCCTCTCATGGCACTCAACCTTAAATCAACCCCCCCAGCAAACTTAAAACTAGCCTAGTCTAGGCACCAAAAAACACCCCAAGACTCAGAGACTGTGTGCGTGTGCGTCTGCCTGTGTTTGTGTGTGCTTGCCCGTGCGCGCATGTGCGTGTACAACATTATTATCTGCGTTCCGCGAGGCCATTAGCTAAACGACCCGCCCTGTTATCATCCTTCTGCGTGACAATAATAGCAGCGATTTATCAGTCAGCCAATGAGCCGTGACAAACAAGCCTGTGACCCCTGACCCTTTGCAGAACCAGCGGGGAAGTCCGTAGGTCTGGGAGGCGGTCAAGGCGTAGCAGAGATAGATGTGTGTATCGCATTTATAAGGAAGCAATTAGCCACACGAGCGCTTTTATAGACCATGTTAATGCGATGTTTCTTAGCTAATAGAACCTGAAAATGTGTGCTCAAAAAAAGAGAGCGAGAGACAGATCGAGAGTCAAAAGACGTGGGAAGGGAAGTAATAGTTTCTGCAGTGCTTTTCAGTCATGGCTTACGAGGAATAGGCTATTATAGGTTTTAAGCCAAGGGGCAAAAGCTGTAGGCACAAGCACTTTTTGTTAAATGAATGTGCTCCATTAGAAGTTAGCATAATGCATGCCCACACTCCATTGGCTCGTTTTAGCTGGCGTGAGAATTCTATGTTTTCCTTTTGATGCATTTCTACTTTTCAGTCTTTCTCCTCTCTTCCCTTTGTTTCTTGATACGCAGTATGTCGATTTCTCTTTATTGTTCCTCGTCTTCTTCCCTACACGCCTGACTGCGTTACTCTGCTTTTCCATCTATCTTTAACTATGTTTTCTCACCTTCTGCTCCCGCTGAATTAAATATTTGCTCCTTGGCCCAGTGACGTGTGCGTGAGGTTTCGCTCTTCGGTTTTTATTATCTTGTTAAACAACTTTCACAATGTATAACACGGTTAGCTTTTTAATCCACAGCGCAGACATGCACGTGCCCACGCACCTTCTCACCGTTCTCCTCCTTCCCTCCCTCCCCGTTTCTCTCTTTATGTGCCCTTTCTTTTCTTTTTTGTTGGCCTCGCTGCTGCTTCCTTGGCTAACCGTAGAGGAATGGTTTAATCAAGGTGAGTGTCCTTCTCTCCCTCGCTCTCCTCCCATCTGTCTCTCACTTCATGCAGCTCCTCCCCCCCCCCCCCCCTCCCCCATCCATCCCATCTCTCACCCAGGCTTACTCCTCCTCCCCATTCTGACCTGCTTCTGTATCTCCTCCTCCTGCTCCTCCTTCTGTCATCAGGGGGCACGGTCTCAGGGTCTTCTGGTATGATGGCGCAGTGTGTCTACATAGCAGGGGCTAAGAGCAACTGCTGCAATCATTCTGTTACTTTACCATTACTTTACCATTCCTTAACCCTGACTTCACCATTGGGACTAGCCATGGAAAGCCTATCCCACAATATCATATTTACCATCATGTTAGATGATATCTGTATATCACAACATCATGATAACCTTTATGCTATATGATATCTGTATATCCCAATATCATGATAAACATAACCCTAGATGATATCTGTGTATCACAATATCATATAAACCATCATGCTAGATGATATCTGTGTGTCAGGATATCATGATAACCTTCATGCTAGATAATATATGTGTATCCAAATATCATATTAACCATCATCCTAGATGATATCTGTATATCACAATATCAAGATAACCTTCATCCTAGATGATAGCTGTATATCACGATATCATGATCAACATCATCCTAGAAAATATCAACACGTTATGTTGTATAACGAAAGGCCACGTTATTTTAGGCTATGTGACGTTACGTCATAGTAGTTTATGTTGCGTTACGTTACACAATGTAACCTCACCGTGTTAAATCTCCTCCTGAGTCAAGACTTAAACCCATGGTCAGGAGAATCAATCTCGTTCTACTTCCCACACCATCTCCCACTCCATAGGTCATTTCATCGTCACAAAATATCCATGTGTGTCCTTCATCCTGTATCTTTGAATCAAATAGCAGCCACTGTCTGCTCCTTCCCCCTCCACCAAACCTGTTTATAACTTAGAATTCCATGAATTGTTCCAGTTTCCCTGAGTTTCCCCTGTGTTTATATCTGTGTATGTGTGAATGTTTGGCAGATACAGAATGTAGGTATTTTTGCTCATGAGCTTTTGTATCTTTTCCTTTGTTTGTGTGTGTTTATCTGTCTGCGTGTGTGGAAACGTGTATCTCCTACTGTGTATTGAGTCTTTATGCCCTGACACCCCTGTGTCCTCTTCCCAGGCAGGAAAAACGGAGACGGAGACAAGACCTACGACACGTTGGACTTACCGAAGCGCACGGAACCATCGAAAGGTAAGCTTAGGCCTTTGTCTCTTTGATTTCATGCCGTCACACAGTCTTGCACACACTCATACACGCACACACAAAACACACAGGAAAATATATGAAATAACATATACAATTATTAAATTAAATTCAAGGATAAAAATAGTAGGATCAGCGATCCTTCAGACACACTCCAAGACACAGACAGACATGTGTGCTTACTAACACACATGCCTGCAAGAGGAGGAAGTTATCATAACCCATCAGTTTTTCGCTGGAGGGTATATTATGTAAAAAAATAGTAAAAGGCAGGAGAGCAGTGCACTCAGATGATCTGCATTCAGCCACCTTCCCACCTACCTGCTTCTATCTTTTGTGCCCCTGTTTTCTGAAGGAAACGGGGTTGTAAATCGAACCTAATTTGCATCACTCTGGAGGTTTACCGAGGTGTTGCCTTGACAACCAGCCATCAGCATTGTATTCCCGCTCTGACGCAGCAATTTTTTGGGGTGTAGTATAAAGCTAACAATTGATGCTAAACACAAGCTACTGTACAGTGAAAATTATAGCTGCTTTGTACTTTATGAGGGGGAATTTAGTTTTTTTTGCAGAAATAGAGACAATTTGTCCTGTTTCCTGCTGTTATTCACAATGTGCTGTCTTTCTGAACAACGGTTTGCCTGCAGGTACGCTTCGCTGCTGCAGATACACAGCCATTATTGTGGTGATGGTGGGGAGAGATAGAGGGAAAACGTGCCTGTTGAGGAAGAGGGCTTTCTTGGGCTGGACAGACTGCTAACAGATCATATTTAGTCCTCCTCTTTGAGTCCTGTTGCTAGCTACCACTGTCAAAAACAGACCCAGAGTACATCTGTTTTTCTATACTGGCGAACTGTCATTCTTCAAGCCCCAAAAAACACTTGACATATATATATATATATATAGTATGTATGTCAAGTGCTTTCTGTCGTGTTATAAACACCGGAACAACGACTAAATGGTTTCGGCGCATGCTTTCTCTCATGCACTTGCCTCCGGCAGACATGCGGACTGCTAAACTGGTTTTAAAAAATAAACAGTTGCCAATCCACGCAGCAACGGGATGCTGATGGTTTCAGGTTCATCCACTTATTAAAATGCTCACTTTACAACGGTGGAAAGCGCCAGCGTAGTGTGGACAGATGGCCGTGAAGGAGAATACCAGATTCAGAAACCTAACTTCATATCTACCGTGAAGTGGAAAATGGAAAACATTGCTTCTTTGTTTGGCCACAATCACAGATCCTGCAGGGCACTGTAATGTGAGGAGGTGGTCTCGCATTATAACACATTTAGAAGTTTCTGAAACACATTGAATCATGGCGGCCATTTCAGGAGTAAAAAAAGAAACAGACGGACAATAAAGACGAAACGAGCTGGACTGTAGGTTGACGATGTTGCGGCGGGAGAAAGCCTGTATACCCTGTCTTCAGACGTGGTTCATGGCTGTCCTCTGTGGAGTGTCTTGTGCCTCGTCTGCGCTCTCTCTCTGTGTCTCTAAACGTCTTGGAGCGTCCCCGAGCATCTCTGAGCGCTGCCAGCCTCCTGCGCCTTTGTTTCCCCCTCGTCTTGCCCAAAGACAAACTGTGACAAGCCATTGTGACAGTTGCGAAAACAAAACCAGCGTGCTGCAACAACGCCCACTGCCGCCAGCCCCCCCCCCCCCCCCCCCACCCAGACACACACACAGTCACACACACACACACACACACACACACACACACACACACATAGAACCCCCACACCACCCCGCTCCCCGCTCTTGCCCACGGCAACTCAACGTGGCGTGAATGTTAAAAGTGATTTGATTTCGGGAGGTTTGAATATGAAAAGGGGGCTTTGCACATTTACTACATTTTGCACAAATGCAATGCTCATTTTCCAAGTGTGTAAACCGAGATAAACAAAACCTAAGATATCAGTGAAAGAGCTTAATGCATCATCTCTTTAATCATTCTTATTATTGAGCTAGGACATATATAATGAAGAAGGAGGGAACACATAAACATCCTTCAGACCCTTCTAGAGAGCCGTTCTGAAGGTCACTGCATTTATCCACTGCCTTTCAATAAACCCGTTACAGACTGTACAACAGTATACTGCACCTGTATCACTGTGCAGATGGCTTTTCCCTTTAATTTGTCAGTGGTGAGAGAAGGTGGATTTTGATAAAACTCCTTTGTGTTAAGAATCCATCCCTCGACACAATTATCCTCTCAGGACAAAGCTCCATGCATGGCAGAAATGCATGTTTGCACTGCAGGCTTGTGCTATTTACTAAAAAACAAATATTGTAAACCACAGGGCCCTGTCAAAGGCAGCCTTGCATAATGCTCGGCTAATGAGATTGAATTTACTCTCAGCGCCTAGAAACATAAATTATTCTGGACCTTATTGGAACAACATCTCTTTGAAGTTTAGCAATGTAGGTGTACATTATATGATAATGTTTGTGTGGGGTGTTTGTGTACAGGCATTTCCACTTGACAATTGTAGTGAGATGGTCGCGATTAGAAGAGTGTATCTGTCGTCTCATCTGTGGTCAAACAGAGAGTTCACGGAGGGGGCCAGACGGGGCTACTAGGAGCCATCGATTCATCTCTCTGTTTGGTTGTAGTTTGCACACATCTTGGTGTGTGTGTGTGTGTGTGTGTGTGTGTGTGTGTGTGTGTGTGTGTGTGTGTGTGTGTGTGTGTGTGTGTGTGTGTGTGTGTGTGTGTGTGTGTGTGTGTGTGTGTGTGTGGGGGGGGGCTGGTGAGTGTTTGAGATGGAGGAAATAAAAAAAGAATGTCTACCACAGAGGATACATGAGACTCATGATCCTTTGTTCCATATAAGATGGTAGACATATCAGATGAATTTAACAATTGCATGTGAGGTCATTTGCCAGCTGAATTGATCAAAGTCAACACAGTAAAATGCATTAAAGATCAGGTTGGGGTTAGCTGTAGTCTCAAGGTTACTAATGGCTTCAGGGCTTGAGATCAACTTCAGAACTATTTATTGCTTCAAGCAATGTTATGCGACAAAAAGCTACCTTATGCAACATAATGTTATGTTATGTTACGTAATGCAACATAATGCTATGTTATATTGAGCTATACGTTGCTATATTTGTTCTTCCAGTCGCTTTTGTGGCTACTCAACTGTGTTGTTGCTAACATAGGCCAAGTGCTAGCATCATTAATAGTAGTACGTAACTGCCTGTAGAGTTATGGTCACCCCTATCCCCCCATTCCCAGCCCCTCATCTCCAGAGCATGAGGGAATGGGGGAGAAGAAGACAAAAAAGTAATTAAGGAGTGTTAAATGGGAGAGTTAATAAGGGAGCTGGCAAGCTTACAACCACCAACACCTAATTAATTGTACAATTATGTAATTGTTTAATTCGAAAAAATATATTAAGCAATACATCAGGATGTGTGAGATGAAAGGAAAATAAGGGGGACATTTGTTTGAAGGTAGAGATCTCTTTTTTTCTCCTCTTTAAGCATTCAAAGCATTCCCCTCCCTCCGGATCTTGCTTCCAAAACCTTCCCTCACCAGATGAAATCTGGAAAGTCACCAAAACAAACTTAATTACATTGTTGCAGTCTTCATCTCCCTATGCCTCTGACGCGTCCCTCTCTCTTTCTCTCTCTCTCCTTCTCTCATCCTCTCTCTCTCTAGCCAACTCTCGTTCTCTTTCGCTGTCTCCCTCATCATCTCCCTTTTTGTCTCTAGCCCTGGTCCCTCTCTATCACGCTCTCTCTATTATCTCCTCCCTCTGTGTGTATCTCACCCTCTCTCTCACCTTCTCTCTTTGTTCCTCCCTCTATCACAATGCAGCATCGCCTGCCTCAAATCCTCTCTGGCTCTGCTAGTGTGTTATGAATTAATCTACGACAGACAAGATGAGTCAAAAATTGAAAAAACGTCTCCGCATTGGAAGACAAACCTTCATTCAGTCATTATGGCTGCAATTTTATACGTGGTTCAGATGTCGAGCTGATTCGACTTAGCCTGAGGTATCTTGATTTCCAACACAAATTGCTGTGTTTGTGTTTGAGAATCATCAACCTTTATTTTACCAAGCAAGTCACCTAAGAACAAATCTTTATTTTCAAAATGCCTGGCAAGAGGCAAAACATACCTCCTGTGGGAACAGGGAGCTGACTGATTAAAGAAAATACGTAATTATATTTTCTAACTTTCAGGTGAGACAGACGGAGGCAGAGGCATTAAAGACAAAAAAACACATGAACAGGCTAGTCTTGGCACAATAAACAGAGCAATTAAGCCATACGGCACAGCATCACAGATTACATATGCCAGCACACTTGACAGTAGCAAAATCCCTCATAGCAAAGGAGGATGCAAGGGGAGAGGGGTGGAGAACTAGTAGGAGACCTAAGTCTATGGATGGACAGACGAGGAGAAGATAAGGAGAGGGGGTCGATAGTGCAGGCTGGGTAAAGCAGTACACACACAAACCTACACACACAAACACTGTGTGTGTATGTGTGCCACTTCCTGATTTTGTTATAGTTATTGTCCCAAGGCCAACCTTTTGTATAGTGGCCCAGGGTCAGAAACTGTATGAGCAAGCAAACTGTTACCTTCCTAAACTGAAGCAGCAATATGACAAAAAAGAAAACTTGCAAAAATAATGTTCAATCCAGGCATTTTCTCTATCATTCATCTTGGATGACATCGGAAACAAAGATGGCCGAGGCAGTTGTTTGCCCAGGAGAACCATACAAAATGAACAAATACTGCCAAAGCAGAAATTGACTGTTTCTGGACAACAACTCCTGGCAGCTTGCTGTAGGGCCACAACAAAAGTTATGGTTTGACAATATCGGCATTTAGCAGTTGCAAAGGGACTGGTCTCATGGCAGCAGTGAACCAATGAAGTTGATTCAACGTCGGAGCTTAAACATCTTCTTCAGATTAGCCATATTAATATTGTTCCTGAGTCATAAACAGTTTGAAATTACCGATTACGGCGAACTTACCATAGAGTAGAGTACCATGTTATGTTCGACACATTTTCTCACTAATAATCTAACTGGCTCCATTTTACATCACTAATTAGTAGGTATTGGGTTATGCATCTTACCCATGGATAGACTGGAGATATTTGGGTTAGAAACCATAACCTTTCCGTTTGGGAGTAAAACTCACTGAGCAGTCTACCGTCAAGAGAGTCATAACGTTTGACGGTGCGAGTCGTCACTACTTTCACTACTTTGCCTTGCGTCTTGAAGGCGCAAGGCAAAGTCAAAATAATGTATGACAGCTGAAGGTTTGTCAAAGTTTGATCTGTTCATATTGGCGCCCGGATTGAGCTCCCTTCTGATATGCCCGTCAGGATAACCACATTAGCCTTGGATGCTACGCCGAGAGAAGCCACCCGACAGCAATCCGTTTGCGCGGCGCACTCCTGACACGCTACGGCCAAAAAACGGAATCAATTTCTCAAAGCGACGTGCATTGGGGATGCCAAAGCAGCGCTGTGTCAGGCTTAAAAGGTAGCACCATACAAATTAGGCAGGACAAGTTATATCTTGAGCGCCTACGTTGCGCCCCAAGCAAGCAGCAGAACTTTCCGTATAATTCACAACTGCAGACAAGTTTCTATACCATTTTGTTTTTTTATTTATTTGTCTATTTACTTTGGTTCTGATGAACATAGAAACCTCATACCCAGATACCGAAAGTTCTCCTTCACTGAGTTGGAGTGTCTGTTTTCTCTGCTGTGTTGTCGTTCGCGAACAACTATCCCCCTGATCTCTGAGTGGAACACAGATATAACTCCCTGGTTCATACCAAACTGTTTTACCTCCCCACCCTCCTACTCCTCCTCCTCCACCTCTCCCTTCACCTCCTCCTCATCGCCCTCCTCCCCCCCCCTCCTCCTCCTCCTCCTCCTTCTGTCCTCCAACTGTCACAATTCACATGAGTGCGCGACCAGACAGTTTGACGTCAAACGGCATCGCTGGTCTTCGTACATCTGTTCATACACACACAGTCACGTATGTAACACGAGACGTAATGGGTTTGTCAAAACACACATGGCTCTATTGACACACACACACACACACACATTGTGCAAAATACCTCGAGCATACCGGCTTCTCTGGCCTTACACTCCCTAACTTTTCTGAACTCAAACTTGAGTTGTGTCTGGCACCATGCTCGCTGTCTATGACTTTACCTTGCCCTTGACAGGCCTGAACAGAAAGCAGCATCTAGCAATGCTTCCACAAGCCTTAAATGTCACCTATTTCCCCACCAGGTGTGACATTGATTAGCCATTACAAACCATTTCACAATCTAGCCTCTAGTGACATCACTCATGGGAGCATCCACCCAGATTTAGGATGAATAGATCAAGCTAATAGCACTCCCAGTGGACTGAACCAAATGGGAAGCTCATCTATCCATCAAACAGCTGGGCAGTGACTCCCACGTATGATGTCACAAGAGGGTAGATCGTGAAATGTCTGGAAATGTCTTGAAATCTCTAATCAACAAACACACCCGGTGGTAAAACAGAGGTCTTTTAATTGTTCAGCTTCTTCTGAGCCGGCCTAGCTAAACTATATCCCTGGCGTCATTGAGGCAGAACTATAGCCGCATCAATGGCCACCACTTACGCAAACAACGAGGGGGGGGGGGGGTCAATTAGCATAATTACCCCTGGTCTGAGGTGGAGGTGTTAGCATCACGTTAGCGCCATTTGTTAGCACTCAATTGTCACCTCCTCCACTCCGCTAACCATCTTGTGTTCCTGGAGAGCTCTGGGGAAGTGGATCGCAACACTACAAGCACTCAGGGTATATAGGATGGCATGGTTAACAATAAGCGGTTATGTTTTGTTTTATTGTAGGCTATAGTACCGCTTCTCGGTACTATATTTGTATCCTGTTGTATTGAAGCCATGAGATACAGCAAGTGAGCGCTATAAACAGTTTCAGTGGGAGGCCTAATGAGGACCAGCTACTGCATGCTTCATTATAGGAATACAAGCGCCCGGTCCTCATAAATAATCTTTTACCATAGTGTGTGTGTGTGAGTGTGTGTGTGTGTGTGTGTGTGTGTGTGTGTGTGTGTGTGTGTGTGTGTGTGTGTGTGTGTGTGTGTGTGTGTGTGTGTGTGTGTGTGTGTGTGTGTGTGTGTGTGTCGGTTATTGTTAGTGTCTGTAAATTAAACTTATTTATGGTTACCTGCAAGGTTTGAGAGTGGTGCAGGTTTTTTTTGCACTGTGTTTACATGTGGTGTTCCGCAGTATTAGGGGAAATGTCTATCCCCATGAAAGCCTGTCGAGTATTTTTAGCATCGCTGTGCTTTTCAGTGTTTTCCGAAGGCACTCCTTGCTGCAGTGCATATTAATATATATTTATTTATCGACTTCCACAGTCAACACTGACACGAGTTGACATTTTTCCAGCTTAGCATAAAATTGGTACATGGTTAAATGGGCCATGTGCTTGGGCCATAGCTTGCCTGACTTTAGGCGGGTTGGGGGAGGGGGACATGTGAAATACAAATATTTCACATGTTGGCTGAGGTCTCTGCAATAATTTGTTGAATCCTTTAATGACATCACCAATCATCCATCCAATAAGAAAACTGCAAGTGATGGTTACTGAGATGGCAATATATTTGACCCCAGCGGTTGTTCAGGCGTCGTGCGTAGCGTAGCAGCAGGAGCATTGGGTGGGCATGGTTAGCACGTGAATAGCATTAGAAGCTAATTCATTGTGTCTGACTCTTGTGTGTGTGTGTGTGTGTGTGTGTGTGTGTGTGTGTGTGTTTGTGCGCGGGTGGGAGGTGCAGTGACAGAGACTGTTGGGAAAGCAACAACAGGAGGGCCCTGCCTCTCTGTAAACAATAAGATTATGAAATATTATTCATATGAAGGTTAGCATGGAACAGTTTTACTTGCACCTTTTACAAAGTCCTGTTTGTAGCCAACGTGATGTGGAGTGGTTTGGAGTGATTTAAAGTGTTTGTTTTGCTGCTGGGTAAAGAGGGCCTCCCTACTGTCTTTCATTACACAAACAGGAGACTAATGATGTACACATTGCGGTGCTTGAATGCATGTGTGTGTCTGTAAATCGACCGCACACATACATGGAATGAGCATGTACATAAACACATGTGTTGACCCCTTCCCCTTATTTACTTAACCCTCCTTCTTTCACACATGCAAAAATATGCACACAGGGGAGTACAGTGTGACCTTGACCAGAGGGGTTGTAAAATGGGGCTATGTTGTTCATCATGGTGTGTGTGTGTGTGTGTGTGTGTGTGTGTGTGTGTGTGTGTGTGTGTGTGTGTGTGTGTGTGTGTGTGTGTGTGTGTGTGTGTGTGTGTGTGTGTGTGTGTGCGAGAAAGAGAGAGGGAAGGGGGGAGGGAGCGAGGGAGCAAGAGAGAGAATACATGACCCAGAGAGGCAATCATTATACGCGGTGTCCCATTTGGGTCGGGGGGTCTCACGGAGGCCGTGGGGGTGATTGACTGCACAATGGGCTTCGACCCATGTCCGTGTGGGTGCATGCTGGCGTCTGCAGCTGCGTACTCCATGACAGCAGCAGGATTTCTGGATGTTCCTATCTTTTAACACCTGTGTGTGAGGGTATCTGTCTGTGCGCATTGCCTCAGCATACAAAAGAAAATTGTCCTCGGGGGGGGGGGTTCAGATAATCTCACACACACATCGCATCCCTGCCTCCGGTCACTGAGGAAGAGGAGCGATGAGGAAGAGGAGGCGGCCTACAACAGGTATTCAGGCAGGCAGGCAGCGGGGAAAAGCCTTCCAATCTCACGGCCAATCAAAAGCTTTCATCGTCACTCCCGCGCTCACTCCGGTTCTCATCTCGCCTCACGCAGCCAGAACCGCCGCCGCCGGTCGGAGGCGTGCTTGCGGTGAGGCATCTTTGAGGACACGCCACGCTGCCTGTCGTTCTCCTCCAGCACCAATGGAGCTCTCCACAGGGGGCCTCCTCCTCCTCCTCCACGCTCCCGCAGCGTGACATCCCAGCTGGTCCGATCCACCAGCGCCCTCCCTCCCCCTGTCTCCTCCAGAGGGACAGGGGCCTTTAAAGCACCTCTGCTTCTCACTCTGGCGCCGCCGGTCGCCTCGGTAAATGCGATGCCTGACGTGTGTGCTCGATCGGTGACTGCAGACAGGATGGTGACGCGGCCGTCAAAGCGTAATAACCCCCATCCCCCCCCCCCCACCCAACAGCCCCCGGCTGGTAATTATTTCAAGCATTGCACAGTACGTTATATGACACCGCAGAGCGACACCACAGCTGCATACAGATGTGAAAGGCGGAAACCAAATGCACTGGTGTTTCTTCTGCTCCGACGCCCTGACTCATTCGGGCGTTTTGTCAATTCCAGCCCCTAATCAAACCTCTAGCCTTAGCCCCCCCCCCCCCCCCGCCCCTCATCATCATTATTATTGTGTGGTTTCCAGAGTTTGCCTGAAGGCAAACAGCAGTTCTCAGACTTCCACTTCCTCCTATCAGTCTAACTATTTGGCCAATCACGCACGCACACACAAACCGACACACAGACCGAACTCTGCAGTCTGTGATGACTGCGCTTGCGTATGAAGAAATATGCGCGTATCCATGCGCACGCAGATTTACAACAAAATTTGGGATGATCAGTTGTTTCTCGGCTTGACAATGTGCATACTTGGGGAGTACATTTTTGCAAATTCTCCGATCATGCGTACGCAGGACAAGCGATAGAGTGTATAGGAAAATTACCATAGTAATGGCCAATGGCCAACAAATAATGCGTTTGACCAACTTATACGGCGGCATGCGGCATGGATGTCTCAGGAGGTAGAGTGGGTTGGCTGGTAACCATAAGGTTGCTAGCTCGATCGCCAGCTCCTCCAAGCCAGAGTGTCGAGGTGTACCTGAGCAAGACCCCTAACCCTAACTGCTCCAGACAAGCTGGCTCTCGCCTTGCATGGTTGACACCGTCATCGGTGTGTGACGGTGTCAGCCATGGATGGGTGAATGTTAGGCCATATTGTAAAGTGCTTTGAGTGGTCACTTGTTAGAAAAGCGCTATATAAATGCAGTCCATTTACCATTTTACCATATACAAATACAATTTCCCCCAAGGACGTAGCCTGAACTCTTATGATACAACTGATGTAGTCGTAGACGTTTAAAGTAGGCCTATTCGATAATTAAGTAAGATTGATCATTTCTCATCAGTCAGATCATTTGACTGTCCTGCGCATTATTAAATTAGAGATTTTACGAAATTGTATGCAATTCCTGCAGCTGTGGGAGGTGAGCGTGTCAAATGGCCGGTCTAGCATTTTGGAGTGGGCTGTTGCATACGACGTAGTGACCGTGTCTTCAGTCTCTCTCTCTTAAGCAGAGCCCAAGTCCTCTCCACCCTCAGGTTTTTGGCAACTTGCTCGTCTCTAAAGATATAGCAGGAGCTTCCCAGCCCTCAATAAGATGCTTAATCCTTGCAAAGTATCATCCCTTTAAGGACTAGGACTATTTTATTTGTTTCCATACACATTGCCAAAAATCGAAAGAGTGATAGACTGTGGTCACCATCGGACAAAGAGTTCAACGACGGTCACAGAAAGGGAATGCGCTCTCCAATGATGCTAGCATTGCACATCTCCGAGTCCAGAGAACTTGGTCAGTCTCACTCACCAGTGCGGGGGAATGAGTGAGGCTAATAAGAGATTTATTGTAGCGCCTGTTTTGAGGTATATCAGAGGTTAAATATTTTTTAACCCCCAATAGGCGACTGGGCGGAAATAGTGATACTCCTATTAACGCGGAACTTCGTCACTCTTCCATTCCATAAAAAATGCATCATCTTTATTAATTATATTCATTCATAAATTTCCTTTGGTGTTAAATTGAATCTTTTGTGTCCACCGTATATGGTAATTTATGTGCATTAATGTATGGTCACGATCTAAGCCGGTCATGAGCATGAGGATATAAAAAATACCTGTATTTATCACGTTGCATTGCACACCGGTGTGTGCGTATGACAAGCATAAGAACACTTTAGTGCTCAAACGTTTTGGTGCATAAGAAATAAAATATGACATGCGTACGATAGATTCATTGCTTTTGGTCTGAACTGTTGATAGAGAAGGGTCCTGATTCCTCAACCTCACACCAATCTATGCCTGCATCCACCCTCTCCTCCTCCTCTCTGCTCCTTCTTCCCCCCTCGTCTCTTTGTCCTCTTTCTCATCTCTCCCCTCCTCACCTCTTCCCCTCTTCCTCTCATCTCATCTTTCAAAATATGTATTATTCAACATTAGCAATTCTCCATTTTGGCTTCGCTTCAACTCAAACTAGGATGGTTAGCTGGTATTAACCTACTCCAAGCTTACCAGTAGAACTGGTTTGTTTTGTTGATCACAACTTAAACTGCTAGAGTAATCACACAGTGTGCTTCTCTATGAGGGTCTCTCTCTCTCTCTCTCTCTCTCTCTCTCTCTCTCTCTCTCTCTCTCTCTCTCTCTCTCTCTCTCTCTCTCTCTCTCTCTCTCTCTCTCTCTCTCTCTCTCTCTCTCTCTCTCTCTCTTCCCTCATCCTTCCTCTTTTCCTTGACACTCTCAGGGTGTCTGCATTTCTGCTCCCTTTGGTGTCTGGGAGCTGACGTGACTGGCCTGGATAATGTGCTCAAGCACTTAGGGGGCTGCTTGCTCACACAGCCACGCACCCATCTGCAAAGTCCCTGCACGCACCCAGGCAATGCAAATGCACACGCACAATCACACACACACACGCACGCACACATGTACACACAAATATATAGACACAAATACACACACACACACACACACACACACACACTGAATCTCACACTGTAATTCAAACACATGCGCACACGCACATTGTAGTTCAAACCCCACACACACACAACACACAACACACAACACTCACAGGCACTAACTACTTCACAACTGTGGAGCCCTCGAGGTTCATAGCCAGTGTGATTATGAGACACCAGGGGGACAGAGCTTCTAATTGCAACCCTCAGGGTAAAGCAGACCCGAAGGAAGACAGTTTCAAGGTAATTACCACGCAGGAAAGGTGGGAGAGCGCCTGCTTCTCCTCCTGGTCCAACCAGACCAGAGAAGAGCCAAGACAAGTCATACTGCTCCTTCTATACATGTGAAGACTCAGCAATGATGGGCAGAAGGTGAAAGGAGATCTCTACCTCCCTCTGCCTCATCCCTGTGGCTGGCACTCACTCTCTCACACACACACACAGACACACTAAACTAAACTAATGAACAGATTTGTTAAAAGTGATAGAATGGGGTTCCCATAGCAACCTGCTGCCTCCTGTACGACTCCTCTCCTCCACACATTTTTCCGTCTCCTGCTTGATCTCTTCATGTTCATCCCCCTGGCTCTCTCTCTCTCTCTCTCTCTCTCTCTCTCTCTCTCTCTCTCTCTCTCTCTCTCTCTCTCTCTCTCTCTCTCTCTCTCTCTCTCTGCTCTCTCTCTCTCTCTCTCTCTCTCTCTCTCTCTCTCTCTCTCTCTCTCTCTCTCTCTCTCTCTCTCTCTCTCTCTCTCTTTCAGTGGTATATTGTGTGCAGAACAAGGAGCCGATAAGGGGATGATCTGTGTAGTTCAACAGGTAGAACATGGCAGAGGGAGAGAGACAGAGATGTCTTTTAAATATTTCAATAAACTAGCACACAACGGCCCTCTGCACTGTTTGCTGGTGAACAGGTCCATGGTTAAAAAAAAAAAACAGACGGAAATCAATTAAGTTTTTCGCAGTACCAAAGAACATAAACACATCTACTATAACATAAACACATCTACTATTGAACATCCACTGCTGCTTGTGTGTGTCAGGTAGCGGTGAATTGGCCAGTGAACCGCGCATGGGAAGTTATACACAGTTTCTTTCCCAACTCACTCGGACGGCCATTAGGGCCAGAACAACATGTTGTGATGAGTCATTTTCTAACCTACCCTGTCGATATTTTGTCCTCCTTTTCTCTCATTGAGGATAGAAAACATTTTGACCTGACCGGGGTTTCAAAATAAACAAACAGACCCGTTCTTCACCCCAAGGCGGGTGAAATACTATTACATTAGCAGGGAGAGAACATTGGAAAGGCATCACATTACGGTGCTTCAGCCAGCCATGTGGCCGGCAGGTATGTTCTCTCATAAAGACCCAGAGAGCCTGGATAGAAATATGGCTCTGGATTGGTGCTAACCCGCACTACACGGCTGTTCAGCAGGATGGATCTAGCGGTTGGGGGTTGACTCCTACTCGAAAGGTTCTGGGTTTGAACCCCACTGTCCTCAGCATACGTGCAGGCGCCCTTGTGCAAGATGCCCTCACCTCTACCTGCTCTTTATCGACGCGGCATCTGAATTCACAAGTTGCTCCTGAGAAAAGCATCCGCTGAATAAGAAGTAGTAGTTCCTGGATGAGTGTGAGGGACTTTGGCTGCCTGGCACGAGCCCATTTTCCCGTCCTTTTGGCACCGGATGGTATTATGTGATTTCCTACTCCCACCTCCTTCTCTCCTCCTCCCACCTCCTCGTCTTGTGGGGGCCTAGCAGGCGCAAAACGTTTCCATCTGAAGCGAACTGGAAGGATCCTTGCTTCGTTGCAGAGGAGCTGGTCAGTGGGCGAGCAGGGTAGGAGGGCTGGTTATTGTGCTTGGTGACAGAGAAGAGCATTCACCTATCTGTCTTCTGCCAGCTCTGGAGCCAACCTCCTGTGGTGGGCTTTAGCGAGGGAGAACGAAAGGGAGCAAGAGAGAGAACGAAGGGGACGCATACAGAAAGAAAGAGGATGAAGAGAACCACAGCCATCTCAGTCTCTTTTCCTTAACTTCCTCTTGCCTAATAGCTTCATCTCCTAACCTTTACCTTTCCCCTGTTCCCAGTATTGTATTACCTGCGGTTCATCTTGTGATGGAGGATTTCTTATCGTAGCTCTCTCTCTCTCTCTCTCTCTCTCTCTCTCTCTCTCTCTCTCTCTCTCTCTCTCTCTCTCTCTCTCTCTCTCTCTCTCTCTCTCTCTCTCTCTCTCTCTCTCTCACCCCTCTCTCTCTCTCTCTCTCTCTCTCTCTCTCTCTCTCTCTCTCACCCCTCTCTCTCTTACCCCTCTCTCTCTCTCACCCTTTATTTCTCCCTAACCTTCTTTTGACTTTCAGCAACAGTCGGTGTGCCAACTTCTTTGTGGGTACGAAACCTACGCCACAGTGACTCGAGAGGGGCCAAACAAGCTGTGAACCCCTGGCTCCTGCTTGTCTCATGGGTGTGGGGATGCTGCTGGCGGTGGAGGGGGCGGGCTGGCGGTGGAGGGGTGTGGAACGGTCTTTGTGACACTTGGCCGGGCCCTCAACCCGATTGATGCGGGGTACGCAGCAAGGAGGGGGGGGGGGGGGGGGGGGGGCTGCTCTTCTCGGATGTCCCCTCAGCGATGACGTCCCCAGTTTGAACCCGCCTTGTGGGTTTCCCCGAGTTACGGAACATCAGGCGCCATGCACGTTATCCCACTCCATCTGAATACGGGATCCGCTCTTGCTTTGCTGCATGCTGTGTCAAACACAGTCAGACACAGAAGAAATGACTTTTGGATTCATCCTGAAAGCGTGTTGATTTCCCCGCTCTGGACTGAACTCAGAGTTCGGCGAGTTTGATGTGGTTTATGATTTCTTTGAGCTATGCCACTGCCTCCCTTGCTCGACGGGCCCTCCATATATATTTTACAATTTGTTGTTGTTTGCACCGACCCTCGAAGGTCTTGCCTTCTCTTAACTCTCAGAAAGGCACAATTGGACGGGTGAGTAGAGAGGGGTTGAATATGCGAGGGTGATTCTCACATGTAGGAATGCGACTCACAATACCAACAAGAGAAATGTGGCCGCTGGAATGGTGTGGTTTATTATTTAATTGGCCATCCATGAGAGTAGAATGTCACCGCCCGTTCACACCCCCCGCCTCTAAGGAACTCAGTACTTCTGTCCATCTCTTCTTTAGCTATTTATTATTTATTTCTCTATGCTAAATGTTCTGTCTTTTTGAGTTTGATAGTGTCTCTTCCTCTCGGTGTGCCTGTATGTTGATGTTGTGTCTGCATGTGTACGTTAATTTGTGTGTGCGTGCGTGCGGATATCACTGTGGTCAGCTGCCCAGGGGATGACGGTCGCCTTGGAGACTTGAATTTCTTCAATCATGAAGCATGCATTTGTGTATGTGTGTGTTTGTTTGGGGGGTGTGTGTGTGTGTATGTGTGTGTGTGTGTGTGTGTGTGTGTTTGTGTGTGTGTGTGTGTGTGTGTGTGGTGTATGGTCATAGGATGGGAATGTGTGTGTGTGTGTGTGTAACTGTAACTGTCTGCAGGCTTGTGTGTGCAGAGTGCACTCAGGGTCGGGTTTGTGGAAAACATATTTGATTACAGCTACTATTGCTATTTTAAAGATAAGATAAGATAGACACTTTATTGATCCCTTGGGAATACTCCTTCAGGGAAATTCAAATTCAATTTTAAACTGCAGTGCAAGACGTCCCTTGTTGTTTTGCATTTAATGTGTTGGATGGATATTATAAACTCGAGTTTTATACCTCAGTAGATCATAAAACAATTGTCTTTTTGTTCTTCTAAAACCATTTAGGAAGGATTACAAAAGATAAGATCTAGATTATGGATAGATAGGAAAAACTTGGGTATAGTGAGAAAATAATTCCAGTTATAAATTGACTACAACAGTCCCACATTGACAGTGTATGTGTCTGACACAAACAAACACACACACACTAACACACACACACGCAAGGCATAAATGTCGTTGTGCTGTCAGAGAGTAACCTTTGGATCGGCTGTCATTCCCATCCTATGACCATACACCACATCAAGGGAGACGAATGTGTTAGGGACCCCCATATCCACGACGCTACGATAAATATTCATCATATTGACATGGATCGTGTGACTGGCTGACATCTCATACAGCGACGAGGGGCCTGGGAGATTGAGTGTCTATGTGCACCATCGGGCTCTGGTGTGCAGAGTGGGCAACATACTGTCCGCGGGCAAAGGGAGAAGAGTCCAACGCAGACCAGCCTGCAGATGCACTGCCAGATGTATTATTTACTATCAGAGGAGCCCCTGGGATGAGATTCACGATCTGGCACGCATCGATGCTGGTATTGAGCATATACAGTGACTCACCACTCCACAGAAATAACCAGGGGATTTCTCACTGTCTTTCTCCGAAGCTGGCACCCTATAAGCATGTAAATGCATGCACGTGTGCACACCAACACACTGCACCCATACACACACTAGAATATACTTGATACCAGATAGTGTCTATTTTCTTAGAGGGTTTAAATGGATTAAATCCATGGTTTGTTGGTGGGTGTGTTACCATCTCTTGGTTAAGTTGCTTCGTGTGTGAGTTTCTACACTTCGGGAGCTTTGCGAGACACTTTTAACAAATTATGGACCAGACGCCCAGATTTAGAGGAGTACATTTCTGTTTGTTTTTGACTAATGACTAAAGAATCAAATCGAGTCTGCTCTACTACACACTACACTATGTCATTGTGTTTGTTTTAAGACAAAATGAGCTTTGAGTTGCTCTTTGGGGTTTTATACTAACTGAACCCTAAGCCCTCTTTTCCACGCCTCAGTGTATTCACCAAGGGGGACCATCAGCTGTCATCAATCAAACATGGCTGCTATATAACATCGCTGCCCGCATGTTACAAGCTTTTGGAGAACAAGAGCCGTGGACATGTGGAGCCCGTACGGGGGGGAAAAGTTGTTCATCAAAAGTCCACTGAGCATCTATATATTAGCTGTTACTGCCTTCGGGGGAAAAACATGTATCCTAAACTGTCAGTGCCTGTTCTGTTTCCCCTCACGTTGTCAGGTGAGTCACCCAGAATTCATAAGACTGTCTGAACCACTATCAGAAGAATTGACCGCCCTTGAAAACTGTTTAACAGCAGTTCACTCACTGCCACAGATGAAACACACCTTACTCAAATCAAGGAGGAGAAATGGGAGAAGGCAGCGGTGTAGTGTTCAAGGTGTTCTTCCAATGACTGATGGTCGGGGTTGTTTTTGTTACATGTCTGAGTAGAACAACGACACGCGTACACTCGTAGAAAATTATAATTGATTGAGTCTGAAACAGACTCCCGACTCGCTGCCTTTAAGTGAGTACTCGCCTGGCACACGCAGGGCAATGCATCGTAATGTGATGAATTGCTTTGCATTGAGCTGGTGAAAGTGTGAACAAACGTTTCCCCCCCCCTCTGGGGACATTAAAGCTCAGCTGGGGAACACCTTGGGTTTGTCCTCGCCTCAACAGGGACTCCTTTGTTCCCTGATGGGGGGGGGTTGATGTCGTTCTCTCCCGTCGCAGTGTTTAACCGAATTGATTGTGAACGGCGAACACCCAGTACATCGCTTGTGTGTCGTTGATACAACAAGATGTATCAGAAGAATGGAGAGCGCCGTGATTTGTTTCAGCTCTTTCTCTCGCTCCGTCCCGTCACCCACCCGCCCCAGGCCCCCGCAGGCTGCGCCGCATCTGATAACACAATTAATCCTGCGTCATGCGTCTGCGCTTGTGATTGGACGTCGGCAATACACCGGGCGTACAGGATTCTCTGAATGTAAACACAGCTTCATCGGATCCAATCAATAACTTCCTCGACGTGTCTGTTGATCAACTGACCAATGATGTTCTATGACTAATACAAGAATAGATTGTGCTCACCCTGGAACTTCCTGTTTCCTGTGTCTACCACTACACACACAGTCTGAGGGATCTGCTGCTGAACCCCGGTAGAGAGCCATAGATTCCCTCACAGTAATTGGCATGTCTGTCTCCCCTGGGAGTCTAACGTGTTTTGTGTTTGTGTTTGTGTTTTTGTGTGTGTGTGTGTGTGTGTGTGTGTGCGGCGTGCGTATGTGTGCGTGGGTGTGTGCGTGTGTGCGTGTTTGTGTGTGTGCGCACGACTAGGCTTTGAGCTGCTGTACCAGCCCGAGGTGGTGCGTCTGTACCTGTCTCTGCTGACGGAGAGCCAGAACTACAACACCCTGGAGGCGGCCGCTGGTGCCCTGCAGAACCTCAGCGCCGGACAGTGGACCGTGAGTCGATGGAGATAAACATAGAATGATGGGGAAAATATTGGAGCTACTTATACTGCATCCGTGTGGACCTTGAGTTCTGGCAGAGAGGTATACAGGGAGAGAGCAGGGGAGCGATATAAAGATGTATATATAGAGGGAAGGGGCGAGGGAGAGAGACTTTCCAATTGAGAGATACTTATACGGCATCAAAAACAACTCCAAGCTCATGCATTTTTCCCTGAAGGCATAACTGCCCTCAGGAAGCCAACAGTATACATTTGCTAAAGGTGAATATGATTACATAACTGCCATGTATCATTGATATTTACTATAAAACAAGTTCTGAAATGGCTCCCTTTCCAAAGTAATATTCAGTTACAAGTCTGCCCATTTGCCCTATTTCAGAGTTACCTTGAAACATTTGTCTAGTATATTGGTTGGTTTTTTAAATCCAATGTCTCCTATTGTGCCGTTTGAAGCAATCAGAGTGGAGTAATGAAATAGTGAACTGTCAAAAAAAATTGTTTTACTATAAGTAATTTTTTGTTTAGACTTGGTTAAGGTTACTTGGTCAGTAATACCTACCTATTTGTGTTTGACCCCAGAAGCTGGGAGTCATATGCCCTAACCCCAACACTATCCTGCCCTTGATCAACTATTTGAAGCGACAAAAGTTGTACTCTTTGCACAGACCACCATCTGACCGATCCAAGGGCAACACGCCTGTTGATTTGTTGTAATGTGTCTCAGAACATCAATATAACTTTTATGTTTAATTTTTTATTCGCCTCTCTCTATAGGTAAAATAATCTTGTCAATACAAGAAAACAATAAATGTGTGTTGAAAATAATAATGCGCAATAATTATCGATTATGTAATTGAAGCCACGGTGTCTACACTTGGCCGTTCATCTCAATTATTGTGCTTTTTTGTTTATTACAGCTTTGAATGTGCCACTTTGGTGCTACTTAGTAGAAATGGAAACTCAGTAGGAGCTCAGTCGCAATTGAAACATGATTTAGCAAAAGCATCTACATTTTGAACAGTTGCCTTTTTCGAGTATTTATGAGCCAGCAAGACATCTTGATTTCTTAACTCTTCACCTCCTGTCATTCTCACCCACTGAACGCTTGGAATTTTTAATAATTCATCAGCAGTATTTCTTTGCTAAGGTTGCCAGTTTCAGAATACTCAAAATATTTTTCCATCAATAAACCGCAAGCAGAACTCGCGCCAAAGCACTAGAGCTAATGACATGTGCAATGCAGTGGTACAGCATAATATCATTCCATAATAAGGCAGATGCCCATTATTTGGGCATCATTTAATATCCTCCTGCTAATTCTTCCTCAGTCCTCACCTGCTCCTGACCAGATAATTGATCATCCGTTTCTTTCTAGGGTTACTACTGCCCCCTAGTGGACGGCCTTGGGTCTCTGTCCAAAAGTAACCTTTGGATCGTAATATTTAACAATATTTTATATTTCATTTAGAATATTCTGACATATGACACATAAAAGTAGCTGAAATATAAAAGTATCCTGTGGTTTCTTTTATCAGCCCCCTTTTTTGTTGGACTCCTTTTATTCGATTTCATAGAAAAAAAGGAGTTGTTCTATGAAATCCTTTATTCTTATCAATCCCCAGGGATCCACTGCTTGCCGTAGTACTGTGCTCACTGCCAGTGGTGTGTGTGTGTGTGTGTGTGTGTGTGTGTGTGTGTGTGTGTGTGTGTGTGTGTGTGTGTGTGTGTGTGTGTGTGTGTGTGTGTGTGTGTGTGTGTGTGTGTGTGTGTGTGTGTGTGTGTGTTTGTGTGTGTGATTGTGTGTGTGTGTGTGTTTGTGTGTGTGTGGGGGGATGTTATGTGTGCCTGTTATCCGTCTAAGCTTGACATATTTAGAGCTATATGCTTCGCACATAGTCTACATAGGAGTATGGTTTCTGTTTTTTCCTTCTTCTTTGTACCATGTAAAATATTATCAACTGATTGAAATATCAACATTTAGCATCCATTGATAAAATAAAATGTGGTCAAAGCTTTTTTGCTAGTGGCCAAGGAAATGTGATCACTGACAGAAACATTTACCAAACATTTCTTAATTTAATACAAATGTTTTGAATGAATTCCACTGCCAAACCAGGTGGTTCATTGTTGGCCAGGTTCCTCAGCTGATGTCCAGCCACCATACATCTAGGAAAGGAAGCTGTTGGGGTTGATATTGTTGAAAAGTAAACCAAGTGGACTCCCCCCCCCCCCCCCCTCCTGTTCCCCATGTCTCTCCAGTGGTCCAACTACATCCGGGCTACAGTACGGAAGGAGAAGGGTCTGCCCATCCTGGTGGAACTGCTGCGGTCCGACTCGGACAAGGTGGTCCGTGCGGTGGCCATCGCCCTGAGGAACCTATCCATCGACCGCCGTAACAAGGACCTAATCGGTAGGAGGCCCCCAGGATGATGATAATTGAGTATTATGCCTCAACTTGTTCTGATAATGACTCGTGTTGTTGTATGACTGCAGCCACAATGAAAGGTCCTCTACAGAGACATTTCCCTGAACTTATTGTATACATGAAAGGTTTAATTTATCGACGTGCACGTTTCCTGTTTCTACCCACCTTCTTCTAAATTGTAAATCCACATCCATATTAGCTCGTGCCTAGAGTGTCCTATTATCCACCTAACTCAATATTTTACACCAAATTCAACCAATAGAGATTCTAAACTCCTATAAGAGGTTTTTGGACGGTAAAGGCAAAAAGAAAAACGTGTTCCCAGTGGAGGGTAGAATTATTGTCCTGGGGTAAGGTGATGCGTTGTCTCACGTCCCATGGTACCCCGGTGCCGACTTGTTTCGTCCACAGGCAGCTACGCGATGCGCGACCTGGTGAGCAACCTGCCCAGCGGCCAGCAGCGGCCCGCCAAGAACCTGGAGGAGGACACGGTGGTGGCCATCCTTAACACCATCCACGAGATCGTGACGGACAGCTCGGAGAACGCCCGCTCGCTCATCCAGGCACAGGCCGTCGAGAAGCTGGTGGCCATCAACAGAACCAGGTGCCGCAAGCGAGGATGTTTGTGACGACGATAGACATGGTCGTGGATGTCTAGGGGTTAGGGTTGTTGGGACTCAAACGCAACACAGTGACGGTATCCTTGAGCAAGATGCCTAGGCTGTACCTGCTTCTGAATGACATGTGTCTATTAATTCACTACAAGGGAGTTTGGATGAAAAAAGCACCTGCTAATTGACTAATTGGTGAATTCGGAGATGCCTCTAAGATCTTTAAGTGTCTCTGAATCTGTGCAAAATCATCTATTTTTATGAGGTAGCAATGTAAAATAGCCAAGGTATGTTAATTTATTTATCTGGGTCTGATTACCCTAAAAAAACCATCCCAAACTAAACAGCGAACAGGTATGCAATGTTTTCACAATCCTTCATGGCTCATTTCTTCCTGAATGTTTCTTTTTTGCATACCATTGTTGTCTTCATCACCTGAAACATATGGAGTACTTGGAATATATACATTAGCATTCATGTTCATGATTCAATTAGTCTCCCATGGGCTATTTATCACACTAGCTCATACATGTAATTATGTGCTCCTGCATGCGCCTAGCATAATTAGTACTCCTATTAGCATTCAGGGAGGACGCGCCACTGCATCCCTAATGCCCTCTGATAGCTTGCTGCTCCCCTTTATAGCCCCACACCCTGCTGAGGTATCCCAGCACATGATAGATTAGTGAAAAAAAATTTTACATCTACAGATCCTTGGTAATGTAAATACCTCTACCTCTGAAGCCATTCGATGTTTCAGTTTTGTCAGGTCGTTTTAGTGCGAACACTGCCCGACAACCGAAGCATAAAAAAATATGCCACAATAAATTGGTACTTGAACTTGAAGTTTCTCAGGAGGTTACATATCATATCTAAATGGGCCGTCTTGTGCACTTTCTCAAAATCCCAAGATCAAAAGATCCAAAAGACTTTGAAAGTTCATTCTTTTCTACTAATTTTGCCAAGTATTGATCATACAGTTGTCTGTCGCCATGCCGATTACACAACACACGCACACACACACACACACACACACAAACTTCACTGTGGGCCAAATGGCTGTGTTTTCACTCACTCACTCCCCCTGAGATTGGCTTTCTTTGAAGTATCCACCCCCCCCCGCCTATGTAATTAATAGCAGTGGCTCTCAGCGAGATAATCAAAGGAAACGTGCGCGCCGCTGACTCCTACGTGCACGGGCCTGGCTCTGAATTAAAAGCCCGACCCTGGAGCCCCTTTGGGAGACTCGATGTGAATAAATCAGTTGATTGCGCAGGAGCGAGCGGTACCAACGCTGACTTAACAACGTCTGACGGCCACTTAGTTGCTACATTTCCTTCTTCGTTTACACCTCTTTTTCAAAGGGGTTATTCTGTTTTACTTTTTCCTCCTCCTTCAGCCAATCGTCACGTGAAACCAAGGCGGCTTCCCATGTCCTGCAGACGGTGTGGGGCTACAAGGACCTCAGGAACGCCCTGACCAAGGACGGCTGGAACAAGAGCCACTTCCAGGTAGGCCCAAAGGGTCTAAGCCCCGCCCCTTCCCCCATGGAGTAGCCGTTGCTAACCTGCTAGCTAATGTATAGCATATTCCCTTGACCCTTAGGCCTACCCTGCTTCCCACTGCATCAAAATAAAAGGCATAAAAAGGCAAGAAATATTTTGCAGGTTGTAATAATTAAAAACTAAATAGCACTCATTAATAAATAAAGATGTTTGTAGTTGCTCCAGTATTGATTTTACGCTTTGAATGTAGTCAGCCTCACTTTAAGCTTCTGCTAAAAATAATATATGTGAATTTACAGACACAGAGGACTTTGATTCGTTCACATGTGCCTTGGTTCAAACTACACAGCTCATATTACACCCAGATTATTGTATTTCTGTCTGGGAGTAACCCTTGCGTTTGTTAATTTCTAATATAACAGAGTAACTGCTTCATGCTTGTGTTTCCATATGCCAATTTGGAAACTCCACAACTACAAAGAAAATGACCCCAGCGGCAATGACGTAACCGTTTCGAAACTCAAGGCTGTCCTACTTTCTCTGTCCGCCCTTCCAGCCTACAGTTGCAGCAACCCCTAAATCAGCCAAAAACGGCAAGCCTGGCTATGATGACACCACCCTGCCCCTGATGGAGAAGAATCAAGGTCAGTGTGCCCACTTTAGCTCTGCCTCAGACCTAACCTTGGCCTTAACCTATCCCTATCCCGATCCCTGGCATCCAGGCCTCTTAGTGTGTGTGTGTGTGTGTGTGTGTGTGTGTGTGTGTGTGTGTGTGTGTGTGTGTGTGTGTGTCTGTGTCTGTGTCTGTGTCTGTTTGTCTGTTTTGTCTAGTTGGATAACCAGATGGTAGACATTTTGGAGAATAAAAAATGTAACTGAGCCAGCTACTCCAAATGGCTGTCAAAGTTTGGCTACAAATAAATGTTCTGTGAGTGAGTGCTAGCATGCATGAGTATTTGTTTGTATTTGTGTGTGACCCCTTTTTCCTCTTGACAGGATATTCATAAAGTTTTTAGCTGTTAATGGAATCTGAACAGCAGGATCAAAGAGATGTGTGCTGTTGTCTAGTAGTTAGCGCACAATAAAATCACATGCATAATGCAACATATATCAGAGGAGAATGATGCTTTGATGCTTGGTTTTCAAAACTTTGTTAACATGATGTGTTGAGTGAGCCCAGCGACTCAAATTAGCTTGATTTTACAACCGTTTTGGTAATACTAAAGCACTATGCTACCCCTTGACCTATAAAATGTTAGGATGCTTAGTTTCCATCTCCCTGCAGTGGTACATTACACTTGATCAATCCCTGAAAAGTACATGCCACTACATTTGCACACATGACATCAACAACAAGAATGGCCGTGCATGATGTGGTGTGATGTTGGCTGGTATGCTAAAACAGAGGACCTGGCCTAGCCTTGTTAGACAACCCTCTTAACGGCAGGTCACCTCAGACCAACCCTGCCAGATCACACGGCAGCCACCAGGAGACATGGGAACCCAGGGTTTGGCTCGGCTCATTCCACTCATTACTCCCTGGCTGTTCCTCCATGGTACCGTGCTCATTGTCCCAATCAGCCGATCCAGAACGACAGGGCCCTTTAGTCGTCTGTAGAGCCTTGTTGAGGGCGGGTGGGCTTGCGGGTGGATTTGTTACTGCGTGGAGGCATTTAAAAGTCGATTAAAACTAATTGGGGGCGTGGTTAGAGCCCTAACCACGTAAGCAGTATGTCTTGTAATGCCCCGAGTTCGATTCTGATTGTTGTCTCAGGCTGTCTCTCTTTTATCCCATTAACTTGACTATCTTCACTGTCCTGTCCAGAAAGGCATAAACACCCATAAGTATGCCTAATAAAGGAATGGCTAGTTAAAATATGTATGCATTAAAAACATACAAATGTATGTAATGTAATTGTGAAGTCTCTGTAAATCCCCCACGACCAGTTCTTAATGCCCTAAAGCCATCTGTCAGACTGTCACCACCGGGCGGGTTAAATCACTCATGCTAAGGTTGGTGTTGGAGCGTGGCCAGGGGCATAGGGGGCCCTGGGGGGGGGGGTGGGGGGCTGGGGGGCCAGGGGAGCTGTGTCTCAGCTGGAGGTTATAATAATGGTTGTGGTAATTCTCTGTGTTGTTAGATGGATACACCACCATCGACCATAGGGAGAAGGAGTGCAAGTACAAGGCTGTGGACCCTGAGGACCCAACAGAGCATGAGCCCTTAAAGGTACACACACACACACACACACACACACACACACACACACACACACACACACACACACAGACACACACACACACACACACACACACACACACACACCAAGCATACGCGATGAAGCAGTGGCAGCCGTCTGGGAGATAGGGGATCTGTAATGAAACGGCTTGTTAAAATGTGTTCTAGTCCGTCCTTCAGTCCCTCTCCCATAAGCCCCCCCCCCCCACACACACTTGATGTCACCAGAAGTGCTGCTCTTTGTCCACGGCGACCCTCATTAGAAAGCTCTTCAGCACATCTTAAAAGAGGCTGAAAGTTGTCAGTCTCCCACCACCTCAGCAGACAAGGAGCCACCAGATACTTGTGTGCCAAGTTTGCCTTTAGCTCTCGGCAGGCCAATTATTCAGAGGCTGATTACAATAAAGGCGACCGGAGGAGACCTAGCCTCCCCGGGAAAATATGTTGCTTCATTATTGAGCGGCTGTCCGTCAGTCAAGCGGCCAAACAGGAAACGCGGCACGCTCGAGGGAAGGGACTTATCTGCCAAGGCCAGACCGCAGCCTGTTTAGCTGGAGTCACGGCAGTGGGTGTCAAACGCTCTCGTTTTCCTTCTACTGATACAGGAGACCAGTGGAGGAGCTATTGTGCAGGGTGTTTTTTGTCAGGTCCGGATCTATTCACTGCACCCACCCCCTGAATGCAACTTCCTTGGCTTGTTTAAGAAAAACAACTACTTCCAGTTTTTGATTTGCATGTCACAACTACTGTTTGTAATCACGTGTCCACTTTTCTTTCTCCCTAAAGCACAGAACTAACACTGACTACCCCGGCTCAGTCCGCTATCGGGATTGTGTGTTGTATTATTGAACTTTCACTGATCTCTTTTTTTTTTCTTTTGCCGTCTGTTTGGTTTGGATTCAACCCCTCCTCCCCCCCCCCCCCCTCCAACCTCCCCCCCTCTTCTCTCCATGGTCACAGAATGACACTAATAGGAAGCACTACATTAGGGGTAACAGGCCCGCCATCAGTCTGGTGGACGCTTGTGACGTTAAGCCCCAGCCTGTTGACTCCTGGGTCTAAATGCATGCCATGGTAGGTCTGAGAAGATGATGTCACCAAAGACAAACCCACCGCCCTCATCTCCACCTGCGACCCCTCACCCTCACCCTCACCCTCACCCTCACCCTCACCACCACTCCCGAACTCACTCGCCCCCGTCACCCTCCCCCTTACCCAAACCCTTATCCTAATCAACCACCCTCACTAACGCCTTTAGCTTGTAGCTTAGCATCACCATCACTTTCAGTGTTTGTCTGTTTGTTTACTCCGGCTCACTCCCTGACACTACAGTGGGCAGCCAGAGAAGATCGCCAAACCACCGGGACTCATGTTGCCGTCACTTCAGACCACTTCTGATAAAAATGTCCCTGAGCATTATTTGGACTTCATTCCCAGCCACCTCTCTGCTCTGCAACATGGGTGTCGGCGTGGGTCATCAATAGTCATTATTAGTCATTTCATGTTCCTTGAATCTAATTGAAATGGGCGCCATGTTTTTCCATGCGTATACCATATGATTTCAGTAAAGGAGAATCATTATGGTCCATCTCAAAATTGTTCACAACTACAAGGGAACTGAAATGTCATTCCTCTCTCATCATAGTTTCCATTTTCTACGTGATACATTTAGGTCTCATATGAGCTGTGTTTTGTGTATAGCTGTGTTTGTGTTGTGATAGTTTTCGGTTTAGAGATATAAAGAACTCTATTAGAGAGGGTTTCATTCCAAAACAAAATAAGTTCAGTAGAATTAACCAAAAATATAAGGCCCTCTTTTAACATTGATATATGCATGCATTTTGAACTATTCTTTAACCAACATATTTTTTTTTTTCAAACCCAAAAGGATTGTCATTTTGGAATGAAACTCCTTAACATATGTTGTATCTGAAGATGTTTCTGACGGTGTGTCCTGTAACCCTGTTCTCCAGGCTTAGAGGAACCACATCCCCACATCCCAATGTGAGGCCCTCTCGCATCACCACTGCCATCCCACACAGAGCTCACCCTGGTCGCCAACTCTGCAAGCAGACTTTGTAAATGGACAAAACTAATCAAAAAACACAGGCGCTCCTGAAAACGTGGTCGACAAAAACATAAAATCAATGAGTTTAAAAAAGAAAAAGGCGACTTCTTCTACTACTACTTTAACTTCATATCAACATTCCCACTGAATGCCGCGGCCACAGCGGTCTCTCTCGTTGAGTGAAAGGAGGAGGAGGAGGAGGAGGAGGAGGAATGTGAGGCATGGATGAAGGCGATAAGAATACGAAGATGAAGGATATTGAAATTGGCATAAAAAGGTGGACATGAAGCTATAATGGGCTAGGGACCGCTACATGATGGGGGCAAGAAAATAAGGTATTTTTAAATTAGGTTTCAGCTGCTAGATAAATCAAAAAGCAGATAACGTTGTTTTGACATTTAATGCGTCAAATCCTATCCTAGTTTGAAACCCCCTCTCTACCCTTTAGAAATTGTGATTATGATGTTATTGGAAATCCTAAACCGTTGTGTTTGTCCATGAAGGCCATAGAAGGTTGGTAGCAATGTGGGCGGTAAGTGGAGCTTGATAGACGAAGATAGATAGAGAGAGGGAGAGAAAGAGAGAGAGAGAGAGAGTAGGAGAGAGAGAGAGAAGGAGAGAGAGAGAGAGAGAGAGAGAGAGAGCGAGAGAGAGAGAGAGAGAAACAGAGTGGGAGAGGAAGAGAGAGATTAACAGAGTGAGAAAGGAAGAGAGAGAGAAATTAGAGAGGAAGAGATTTAGAGAACTGTAGCACATCCACACCAGCCTGCTCTTGCAGACTTCTAAACTATTCAGTTCACTGTTTCATTAATACAAATAAGAGAGCATATAGGCCAGGGCTTACAGCCGTTTCATGGAAAGAATAATGACTTCATTTCAAACAGTGAGCAGAGCCAGGGTGAAGAGGAGAACTCATCACTCGAGTCTGACAGCCAGCGGTTGCTCTTTGCCAATGAGTACGCCATGAGTGTATTTCAGAGGATTTAAAGGTGTTTATAGTCGACAGTGTGCTCTAGAAGGAGAGAGGCAGGTGTGGATGCTTTGGCTGTTGAAATGACAGCCACGATAAAGCATTTTATATTTTTGTTGGGTTTTATACAAATGTATATTGGGGTAATGAAGATAAAAAACGAAAACGGAAATATGAAGTGAAAAAGCGCCGGAGACCATCTTCGTTGTACATTGATCACAGATCCATTCGTCGAGGAAGTTCTGTGTTTGTGAACAAAAAAAACAACTGTTTACCCGTAGCTCACGTGTAACAACTCATGTCTCGTCATGACAATTTCTCACTTATTTATATATTTGTATTGTTGAAATGCAACAAACAAAAACGGATGCGACGCATCGACAGTGGTTGTTCCTTCGACGGCAATGAGCTGAGGGTGGAGCTGGCAGGTCCCCATCAGGTTCTCCACGCCCAGATGTTTGTATTCCCCGCCACTCAGCCACCATAGGAGGATGGATGGACAGGGAAACCGCTGGTATAGAATTGCCGGGAGACAGCAGTGCCCCCCCCCCCCCACCCCACCCCCCTTTTCTCCAGAGGATCCCCTGCTGCACTTAGATTAAGTTACCGACCAACAAAACCATCACTTGATTTCACTAATGCATCGTAATAGAAAAAAATATATATAAATATATATATATTTCAACCTAGCATGAAGGAAATTGTACAGATGTTTATATTATATTCTATCCAAGTGCCACATTTTGGTTTTTTCTTTTCTTTTTTTGTTTGTTGTTTGGTGGTGTTGTTGGATTTTAACTTTGTTCATGTGTAGGGAAGACGGACACATGTATATATGTGCCAGACTAAACTAAACAATCTCAAATGAGTTGCTTCACATTGTAAAAAAGCCAACCACACCACGGTCACTCGCATATAAATATATTTTTTCTATGTTTTAGTGTGGGCAGTTGGAAAAGTAGGATTGCAGAGCTAACACACTTGCGTTTTGTTTTGTATCTGTCTGTTTTTGACTGAACAGGTTGCTAGTAACATAGTGAAATATCACACGCTTACTCAATGCAAAGTCCTGTGGCGGTGCTAATAGTCTGACAGAGTGCTACAAAGTGACATTGTAATCCACTGTAGAATCCCTACTGGCTGTGACTCACTCTGCATAGGGTCGGGGTGGGGGGGGGGGGACAACAGAGAAATGGCCAGGACAGTTCCACCCATACGTCTGCTATGGCATGTGCCTGCATTGGAGTCAGAATTTTCTTTTGTGATGTGATTTTATAAAGCTTGCATATTTTACACAGTGTTTACAAAGACGTACGATGTGCTATCAATAAATACGAATAAAAAAATCTATGTTTTTCATTTCAGTGATGCAGAAAAAAAGAACTATCCTAGCATCCCTTTTCTATGTGCTTTTTTGGGGTTTTGTGCGTGTATGTGAGTGTGTGAGTGTGTGTGTGCGCTCTCATCGCACATATTACTATATTACTACATCCTATCGCAACCAAGAGCCCCTAAACGTTTGACTGACCTTTTGCTGACCTTATCCCGAGCATCCCTCCACTGCGCAACACCACAACCAAAGGAACCACGCCTCGTAGGCATACAAACCCCACAGCTCAGCCGGCAGGAGGTGGTCTGGTGGGGTGTACACACCACTGCTGTACAACCACTGAGCTCGGAGGCGGAGGGACTGTGCTGTAAATGCGAAAGCCAAGGCGTATACAGCTGACCAAAACTAGCTAGACCCTTCCTGTGTAGATAAACGCCATTGTTTAGAGACGGTCGTCATACAAGTAACTTGTACTACACGGTAGCAGACGTGTTTGTATGTACCTATCATGTGCCTTAATCCTATTTCCATGGTAGATAAAAAATCAATAAAAAGATAACTGTGTTTTATAAGACATTCTTGCTCCACTCACTGCCATCCCCCCCCCCCCCACCCATCTCCCTCCTTTAAAGTAAAGGCCCTCATTTCAATCATTCGGTCACTCACTCATTGACACATTCACTCACTCTGTTACCCTTGTAGTCTAGACTGTTGGTGAAGTTTTTGCCTTTTATTACAATATATTAAAAACTTTTCAAAACACTAGATATTTGGTTTCATAGAGAAGTAAAAGTTGTGAATGCTTTGGTAGCCAGCAGCCGATGCCACAGTGACAGAATGTATTATGTTGATTTTACTAATATCCTGAGGCAAGTTTACGCTTGTTGAACATAATGGAAAAAATAAATACTGGTTTGTAGAGTATACATTTGGTGTGTTTTCAATAAATCATGCCTGCAAAAATGTGTTTGCTTGTGTTCACTATTCGACCCGAATGGAATTGAAACTGCAATATATTAGGTGATTAATATTTTTTATTATATATTGATACACTTAACTAAATTCAACACATCAAATGTGATTAAAGTATAACACTGGTTGTTATAAGCCTTCATCACTTCATCACACACTTGCAAATGGAAGATTGGCATGTGCGCAACTGCCACCAATCAATCAATGATTTGTGGCAAGATATTGCACTACTTGTGATAAGACATTTTGTATGAATTGTGATTTACTGCAATGTTGTCCCCAATGATGAAATGATGATGAAAGTAAATATTGCCATTGACTGAGCTTCACAGACACAATGAAATCCAGTTTTAATGGCATGATGCAAATCTATTGTTGCGTTGATGAAATGATTTATGTAAGTTGCAAAAAAATAATCATTCTAAAATACACATCTCCTTTTACATTGCTCAGATGTGGATTCCTTTGCGGCGCTTATGGAATGGCTACATCGTTGTCTGGAGTGGATAGGATGAGAAAGTTAGAGGAGAAAATGATACAGGAGGGGAGACAGTCAGTACCTTGCCAAACCTATCACCAACACAACATTCAAATTAGTAGAAAATATATATGCCGTGTCTAAATGGTCATCTATAATTTTTTTTTTTTTTTAAAAAGCCAAGAGAAATTATTCCCCCTGATTTTGTTCAGGCATATTACCAGGCACTCTATTGCTCTGTTGTTGCGTACTAGCTGACGTCACATGGGTCCTTTAATTCAAAACAACATGGCAGCCTTCTTCAAGAGTCGGCACCGTTGGAAAAGGACTAGTTGTTTTAGTATTCTAACAAGAAATCTGACAGGTAACAGTTATGTTTATTCTGACCGGCAAAAGTACATTTAATCGTTGGTAGATTTAAATATTTAGGATTCCAGCTTGACGTGTCCACTATCCCATAAGCTTTTCTAAACCTAGACTGACCCATTCATAGAATACAGCCTCCACACAGTATCATCTGCTCTGTCAAAGTCATTCAACAAACACAACTTTAGTGGAACATTGACAGTATTCTTCAACATTTGTTGAATGATTATTATTAAATCAGATCTCATTACATTTATGTTTTGAACTTTTAACCAAAGTAATGGCGAAATCTTTAACATCAAAGCATATTGGAGTAGCCTACTACAGCAGCTTTAACAAATAAATGATTGTCCTCATGCAGGGAAATATGATTATGACTTGGTCGTTATTGGAGGAGGCTCAGGCGGTCTGGCGTGTTCCAAGGAAGGTGAGTTTGTAGTTATACATCATAGTCTACTCAATACAATTGGAGGAGGTGACGAATCACATGTGGCTCTTGTTATGATGTAAACTTCTCATGACTATTACGCTTACTAGAATCTATTGTTTTCAGCGGCCCAGTTGGGGCAGAAGGTTGCTGTGTTAGATTATGTGGAGCCATCTGCTAAAGGTAAATGGAATGCAGTAACACACTGCAGTAACATCACTATAATGCATAATAGTATATTTATGACATTCTCCAAAAATACTGTCAATATTGTTAAAGAAGGCTCTTCTGAACAGGTACCAAGTGGGGTCTTGGTGGGACGTGTGTTAACGTTGGCTGCATCCCCAAGAAGCTCATGCACCAGGCTGCACTGCTTGGCACCGCGGTTAAAGATGCCAGAAAGTATGGCTGGAAGATCAAGGATCCAGTGTCCCACGATTGGTAAGGATGTCAGATACCATGCCCAACAACTAACCAAAATATTAGAAAACAACATTGGAAAGCACTTAAAATATGAAAGTCATCGTGAAAGACAAAATGAGCCGCTACATAGCACCATCTTGTGGCCAACTTGGTGTACAACATATACACAAGAATTAGCGTATCGGATGAGCACATACTTTGATGTGATTCCTAAAATGTATTCTGCACACGTACACACTACTATCTGTGCCTGTACTGGATTAGTCATCAAGCCAGGTAATGGGTACACTTTGCTGTGCTTCCTGTTCTATATTCTCCAGGGAAACCATGGCAGAGGCGGTCCAGAACCACGTCAGGTCTCTCAACTGGGGCCACCGGGTCCAGCTCCAGGACAAGTGAGCCCAAATCCATATTCGCTAAAGCATCTTTCTCTCTGCATGCTTTCACAAAACCTTAACACATTGATGATCTCGGTTCACATCACTGATACTCAAATAAATAAACTGTGTGTTACGCCATTCTGTCTAAATACTTATGTGTGGAACCTGGAGGCCATGTATGTTTGGCCACACAGAGCGTGATTAATCCAGAGCGACATGTTGACTGAATGACTCAGCTGCAGGGCAAACAGGTGTTAAACTCTTTCTAAATATGGCCACATTCTCTCAGCAGTTGGCCTCACAATAAGGGTGCTTCCATGAGCCGTCATGGTTATGAATTTTCCTTTCTTACTTAATAGGTATCGTGAATTAGGTTGTCTACTCATTTAGGAGATTGAGGGATTACTGGGGCTAAGCACCTCAAGGTTTAAGGATACATTGGATTAATACTTTTGCCAATGGCAGTCATATATTCTTGAGTTCTGTCTTACCAAGGATGTCCGGTATGCATTTAGATCTTAAAACCCCTTATCCCCTTATCTTCTCTTTACCAATATAGAGAATCCAATGCCAAATGTATCCTCAATTCTGCTTACATTAACTGTTCTGAGGGAATATCCCAAATCACCTGTGTGAATCAGATGGCTTCAGGTGTGATTGAAGGCTCCCCGTGTTTTTGCCCTTTAACACCGCTTGTCTCAATACAGGAAGGTGAAGTACCTAAATTTGATGGGAAGCCTGCTAGATGAACACACAGTCAGAGGGATGACCAAATCTGGGAAGGAGGTGGGCTGCTTCTTCATAACCAAAGTCTTGTTCTTCCTTTGATCTATTTTAAAATCCGTCGACCCTATTGTGGTGGTTTTTGGGTTTGGTCAGAACCACCACAATAGGGTGGACAACTGTTTTGGTTTTAGTCAAACATGAACAAACGAGTAAATGCAATCCCATTGTTGTTTGGATTAAGGTGTTGTTTAAACATGATTGGGCTCTGTTTAGGTCACATAATGAAAATGACCACAAGAGCAGAGGTCCATCAATGTATCAAAAAGAAAAGAATTTAAGGAATCATTATGAATCATCAGGTAGCACAGATATGATCCGAAAGACATAAGTTGTCGTTGTTGACCGCTGAAGCTAGGCGAATGCATAATGTATTTAATAATCAAAGTGAGACAAAGGGGGATATTAAGTGCCATTGATTTATTGTATTAAATTCTTCATCGTTCAGTTTAACATCATGAACACAGCAGGGAATTGTACTTAAGTACTGCCAATCTTAATGTAAAATTCCCCATTATCCTCTCTGTCCCTGAAGTCCTTCTTGACTGCCAAGAACATTGTGATTGCCACCGGAGGGCGTCCCAAATACCCCACACACGTAAGTATTTATTAGAAACTCATTAGTGTCATTATCCTCTCTTTAACTCAAAACCTTTGAATTAATGACAATTGAAAGAACGGAACCAAATGTTGAGAACTGTTTTTCAGGGCATATCAAACATTTATTTATTATTATTATTATTATTTGAAAATAGAGCGGAGAATTCATTTAGACCAGCCCAATGTTAGCATTGTACGATGAGTCATTTAGTCTGTGTCAAACTCCAAGGAAAAGTGATCAAAAATAGCCATGACACAGTCCGTTTCCGTGCTGAAACAAAAGGTTGTGCTTGCTGACTGGTACACGCCACCCAGGACCAATGACCCGGGATCTTTGCCTTGCCTTGTTTTGCTAAACGTGTGTTGTTGATGATATGTATAGGCATGCCGTGCGGTGTGGTGATGAATATAACTCCTCCCCCATCCCCCTCTTTATCTGTCTCTCCCTCTGTCTGTCCGTCTGTCTCCATCACACTCATTCTGTCTCGCTCAGATCCCAGGAGCCATGGAGCATGGCATTACCAGTGATGACATCTTTTGGCTGAAAGAGGCACCTGGAAAGACGTTAGCACCCACTCCTCTCCACTCCATACAGTACACACACACAAACGAGCACACAGACACACACACACACACGCCTCAGCACACAAATAAGTGAGATACATACCTGAACGTCATTTAAAAATTCATGCCGAAAGCTTAATGGACTGAATCCAGGCACATTTCCCGTCCTTACTTTGTTGACTTATTTCTACACAGCATCTGCCCTCCAACCCTAAAGAACCAAACCTAAAAGAAACCCAAAGAGTGTGTCTCTTTCACACTCTTTTACTGACTCTGTCAAGTGATGAACGATGAATAGTAACCACCAACACCGGCCCACTAAACACCAAACAACTAAATGTAGTTACCGATACTATAATAATGAAACGATGACAAACCATCGCCGCCATGCCCCTCCTCCACCCCCACCACTGCTCTCTTCCTGTCATGCTATCCTTAGCAGTGACTCAGGTTAGCAGAACGAGGCCTGTAATCCAGCCGTTTAGCTGCTGTCATCACCTGGGTGATTGCTCTTCTCCTGACGTTTCCTCTCCTCTTCCTCTGTGGCGTCCTCGACCTGACTATTGGCAGTGGTTAAATGGCGAAGGACGAAGCAGATGTTTCACCCTAGACGATGACAGACACCAGGAAATAATTTATTTATAGATGCTAGGTTTGACAGGGTTTTTTTTTTTTTTTTTATCAATGGGTAACTAAAGAGTTGCAGTTTAATCACGGGGCCACCGGGGGCCAATGTCAATTTCCTTCATAATTGGCCAACAGTCCTGATATCCTGTCATAATATTAACAATGATGATGAAAATAATGATTATAATACCACCTATAAATGGAACACAGTTCAAAGTCCTCTACCTTAAGCATATTATTTCATACAGAAGCTTCAATTAGAAAGCTAACTTAAATAGAAGTCCTGTTGAATAGGCTTTGAATACCAAGTTGTACAAGTTAGCCCCAGTCTTTGAACCCTCTTAGGAAGTACTGTTAACCATGAACCTCACCCCAGTCGCCCACAAGCGGTGCTTGGCTTGGGGGACCAGGATCAAGGCTAGCACTTGAGATCAGGAAGTCCTTTGATGAAAAAAGTGTTTTTGAGCGCTACCATTAGCCGCAGCCCCTCTGCAGATGTACTATGTAGTCGCTGGCAGACGCTAGCAGGCGCTAGCAGGCGCTACGAGTTATTGTTCTAGAGCTGTGCAGGTGGTGGGGACTGCAGGGCTATGTAACTGGCATGGAAAAGGGCGGAGGTGGGGGGTGTGTGAGGAGAGAGGGCAGGTGAGTGACGGGGTGTTTAATAGCGCTCGGAGCACGCACACTACTGAGTGACTGGTTCCCGCCTCAGGGCTGCAGCCTGCAGGTGGCCATAGTGTCCTGTTGAAAGAGGCTAGCAGGTAGCGTGCAGTTCGGGCCGTCAGTGGATGGAGCCTGGAATATATTTTACACGCCTGTTTTATTTTTAGCAGCCAAACATTCTTCCTGAATCCTCATTAAGCGAAGCGACTTGCAATCGTTGTCTTTCGTGCCGTTAGGGTGCAGCTATGGGGTTAGAAATTCTGATTAAAGGGGGAGACTGCATACAGGTAGGCCCAGCATACCATCCTGCGCAACGCATTACTTAATATGAATCTTTTAAAGAACTTTCCTGTAGATCAATCTACTAGGTTCAATAACCCACGGTTCATTCACACTAGAAATTGTCTTGGTGAATTACTTGGCGTCTCTCATAAGTCATTCTACAGTGCTTTTATTCACATACAGTATACTACAGGCTTTGTACATCACAATGCATCATGGGATTTTTTTGGTTGGAGATACACTGCCATATGGAGAGGACTCAATTGTAGTGACTGTATAAATCGAAATCAATCCTAAAAGAACATACAATTTGCAATGCTTTGATTGGCTCCATCTGTGCTAGACTATATAATTTGCCATACAAAAGACAAGTTACATCAGCTGGCATCAATTGCAAAATTTTAGATTGGTTTTGAAGGGCATCAAGGGCTGTATAAACCCAAGTTCTGATTGGATGCTTTCTAATCACCATATACTTCAATCGTTCATTTGATGAAGAATATTTGCAGCAGAATGCTCAAGGCTAACGGCACCAGAAAATGAAACTAATTCTTAGAGCGTGCTGGAAGTAGTCAATGTAAAAGGCTTTCATGTGGGATCTCGATGACCAGCGTCACGCTGGACTGGTCGGGTAGGCTGGCTGCATGTAAAAAAAAAAGAAAAGATTTTTAATAGAGGTTTAAACTAATGGCTGCCTTGTCATATAACTGGTTTGGTCTTCATATCTCCTCACACTCACTGCCGTTTTTAGAAGGATAACAGCTTGGCACTTGGAGATAGAGAGAGGGAGAAGTATGGTCATGGTCAAAGCGACCAAAGTGTAGAATCAACCGGAGAAGGCCCCCATGCTGATCTCCTCTAAGCCTGCGTACAATACACACTAAGTGCAGTTGTGCCTCGGACGAATACGCTGAGGTCCTCTGTGAGCGGTTTGCCGCCGTGAGCCCGGCTGGGGCGGGCTGTCAGCGAGTCAGCGCGGGCATAGAGGCAGGGCGGGGGGTTGGAGCTGAGGGAGAGCATGGTGGGATAGCGTGGTGGGATGGCGTTGTAGCAGACGGGGCCTCCATCTCCTCCTCCTGACCGATGCAGGGAAGGAGCTTCAGTCAGTGGGCTGACGTGTGGACCTGTACCTTCAACATGGCCCTCTCTGGATCTACGGGGATTAGCTAAAGCAAAAAAACAAATTTGTCCTCCACAAGTGTGGCCTCCCATGGACCACACACAGTCACACACAAAAGTCAACACCAACATGACATACAGACAGGCCACTTTCTACGCTATTTATTTAACATGTTCTCACTTAAAATCTAGCCCAGACATGAGATTGTCGTGTCGGGTTAATCTCTTCAGTAATTCCCGGCTTTCAAGTAAACCTTTTTTATTTGATTTTTTAACAAACACATTGTCATCTGATACACAGGATGGCTGCGTGTTGAGTGCATTGCTTTTATTGCGATTCCCATCTGTCATTGTGTTTTTTATGTCTGTTCACTGTCTGTCTTTGTGCGTTGCAGACTCGTGGTCGGAGCCAGTTGTATCCTTTTGTGTGCTGCATGTGAGTCACTGTGGCATGGGCGTCTGAGAGAGAGAGCTAGACGTTGGTAAACAGCTCCGGGATGAACTAACATGAACCCTGGTTAGCCTTATAGTGCCGACCACAGAGGTGCTTTGTGTTCTGGGCGGTTTTAGCCCCTTTCTGTTTACGTGTTCGGTGCACGTTTTAGTTTTATATTACAGGAATGTACCTTCTCTGAAAGACATGGTGTGCCCCAGGGTTTGGCTGCTTCTTCTAGTGTAACCTCTGTGGTCCTGAACGGGGTGATTCAGATGTGGCTCTAGAGTGTGCAGGGTTCCTGACGGGCATCGGCCAGGACACCAAAGTCATGGTGCGCAGCATTGCCCTCCGTGGGTTTGATCAGGTACTGCAACCACCGCATAATGCTTCACTGACGCTTCACTGCAGCACTGAGAACAACATGGCCTTTTTGTATTTTTCGCGAAGTATTTGTATATCTCTAGACACTTGTTTCCTAATCTACCTATCTTGAGTTTAATTACATTAAGGATGCCTGAATGTGCCACTGAAACTGGGCCTAGATAAACCTAGCTCTTTAAATGTCTGATAGGGAATGTTTTGGAGTTTTCCATACAGGGAACAACTACACATTCAATGAATGAAGTAAATACCATTAAAGACCTGTATGACATTCATTCATCGCATTTCACATCGCAGTATAAACAAAGAATGATTAAGGCCCAATCCCATTCCCTTACCCCTTCCCCTTCCCCCTCCCCCTTGTTTTGAAGGGGTAAAGAGAAGGGGCAAGGGGAAGGAGTAAGGGGTAGAAATGGGATTGGGCCTAAACCTTTGGTTTCTGCAGCAAATGGCGGGGCTGGTGACGGACCACATGCAGGCGTATGGGACCAGGTTCGCCTGGGGCTGCGTTCCCCAGAGGGTGGACAAGCTGCCCTCAGGGGCGCTGCAGGTGACCTGGGCCGACACGCGGACGGGCAAGGAGGAGACGGACTCCTTTGACTCGGTGCTGTGGGCCGTGGGTGAGTCTGGCTCCAGGCACTTCAATACTGAGTGTGAATGATTTCATCTGGAACAAAATGGTAATGAAGGAATCTGGATGGCTCCGCTGGTCCGTTTTGCATTTCATTTTGCTCGAGGGATTTTTACATTCGTGAATTAGGTTTAGTGTTCCAGGTACGTTTTATTCAACACGACCTCCAGTGAATTCAGATACATGTCATGAGGGAGCAGCTGTGGGACTACGTAGATCTGGCTTAAGTACATCCAAGGTTTTACTCGAGCTCCGTTCAACCACTAGAATATCCTTCCAAAATAAATGGCAAACGTATTTCAATTTACAGAACAAACAGTGACCTCAATAGCGTTTATTGTATTTGGCACACCGCTGTGCCCTCATTGTTAACATTGTTATCATGTGTAACATAAAAGTGACAAAGGATGTGTAAGTAAAAAGCACACAGACTAATCTGACCGCGCTCCCCTTCCCTCACTGCCTTCACTTCCACTGTCATGCTCCACAACACCTTGTGTCAGCAGATAGCCGCCGGGGTCACGATCGAGCCCGAAAAACAAAGTAATAAAAAATCCTGAGTGATGGACTTGCCACAGGGCCGAGTGGTTAATCACCCGGTCGCCTTACTGAAGGGAGAGAGGGAGAGGGGGAGAGTCAGAGAGGGATGGGACAGGGCAGGATGCACCCCTTGTGTTGGGGCGGGGGGGGGGGGGGGGGGGTCCCTTCACCCCGTCTCTGTCTATCTTTGTTCTGCCTCCCTTGGTTCTTTCCTGTCCTGTGCCAGTCGCTGTCCCAGACACATCTGTCACTGCCACCGCTGCCCATCCCCTGCCCCTCCATTCATCCTCCTCTCCTCCGTGTCCCCCTCTCTCTCGCTCCCTCCCTCCGCGCTGGGCACTGGGAACAATAGAGGGAACACCCGTCGCTCCGTGGTTCAAGACCCCCCCAGAATCGGGGCTTTTCCGTGGAACTATCCGTGTGTGTGTGTGTGTGTGTGTGTGTATGTCTACGCATGTATGTGTGTATGCATGTATGCATGTGCATGTGTCTGTGTGTGCACGCATGCAATGTGAAGGCCTTTGATGCGCGTGACAGAGATGAGGATGTACGTGACGTGTGACCTGATGTCCTCGATCCGTCATCGCTCGCCAGCTCGGAGCTCCGTCACCTTAGCGTGCGGCTGGCACTGAGAACCACGCAGGCAACCAGCCTGTTCATCCCTAGCCAGGCATCCATGCGTGACACCAGGGTCCAGCTGCTGGGCTTCCGCTTCTGCTTCAAAGCTCAACGGGTTCTCTGCCAGTGCTGTGGGTGGGCCCTACATTGCTACCATTTACTATTGAGTCCTTTAGCATGCTTTGATACAAAGAGACTTGCACCGAAAGACATGGTTTTGGATTTGATCCCTCAATGTCCACAATCT
>NC_079417.1:8539970-8542470 GCF_026213295.1 Gadus chalcogrammus
ACATGCATACCAGCACATAATCACAGATGTGATTGTAACATTTCATAGTTCAGTGTTTTGATGGGTTGTGTTTCCTCAGGGTCGGCCTGAATTGACTCCGACAGCAGTTAAAGCGGGCAGACTGCTTGCCCGCAGGCTAGCTGGCCAAAGCACCCAGCTCATGGACTATGTCAATGTAAGTACTATGAGAACACAGGTTTACCATACTGTTCACTTCACCCGCACTAAATCCTTAATATTATTTTGGGTATTTTTAAGCTGCAACTTTTCTGCTATGTTTATTATCAGGTGGCGACCACCGTGTTTACTCCTCTGGAGTACAGCTGTGTGGGTCTGTCTGAGGAGGAAGCTGTGGGCAGACACGGGCAGGACGCCATTGAGGTGCCCACTACACTACCATCCACTACATCTCACTATAACCCACTACACCCTATTTAACACACTACAACTCACTCCAACCCACTGCCACCCACTAAATCTCACTATAACACACTATACTCTATTCAACCCACTACAACTCACTAACACTACCACCCACTACATCTCACTATAACACACTATACCCTATTTGAACTCACTACAACCCAGTACAACTCACTATAACCCACTTTACCCTATTTGAACTCACTACAACCCAGTACAACTCACTATAACCCATTCTATACTAAATTTTAAGTCACTAGAACTCACAATAACCGACTGCAACCTATTACAAAACCCAATATAACTTACTGGAACTAACTCACTATTGCATACTAAATCTAACGAATTCACTACAATCAAATAGAGCACACCATCTGCATCCCAAACAGCCCGGGTCTCAACAAGGAGTTCTTCTGATCCAATGTTCACATCCTCCCATCCCTCACCGAAAATAAATCAACAACAAACAAACAAATGAATAAAGGACGGCAGCCGGCTGGCTGTGTGACGGACAGGCGTGCACTGGCTGTGATTGAGGCGTGTGTGGGGCGATGACAGACCCCCTGTGATCTCGAGGAGCTGTCACATAGGCACTGAACCCTCCTCCACCACTAACCCCCCCTCCTACCCTTACAACCACCCCACCCCTGTGCCCCAGAATGTCCAACAGCCATCTCCCCCTCCCCCCCCCCCCCTTCCTCCAGACCTGTTAGGACAAGCTCACCTTCACTCCCCAGAAATAATGGATGCATCTCCACACTTGTCTCTCGTGTATTTAAAATGTTTTTAAATGTTACCATTTCATGCACTTTGTGACTGCTTTTATTGTGAAATATAAAGTTAATGTGTGTACATGTGCGCTTACTTAGGTCTACCATGCGTTCTACAAGCCTCTGGAGTTCACGGTTGCAGAGAGAGATGCCAGCCAGTGTTACATCAAGGTGCGGTCCCTCACTCCGTTCGATGCTAAACCTCACATATCATTAGAAGTAAACTGCATTATGCTAGACACTGCAGAATTGAGGAAACAGTAGCATATGCATTAACCCAATCATGTAAATCCATTATGACATTCTTTTTTTAATTAACCCTGTGTCAACATTTCGAAAGAGAGCAGACATGGGATGACTACCGTACAGATGACAATTGTTATGAACACACACATTTTCAAACTGATGTACATGGTGTGATCTTGACCAGCAGGTGTATCCACAGTAACGATGTCCTCAAGCTGTTTTCCATACCCCATTCACCCAAAACAAAGCAATTGACTGTCCATTTTTTTTTTAACCCAAATTGTATTTAATACAATGACACCTGTAGTGCTGAAGGGATAGATTCAAAGGATACAAACGGACAGAAACAGGGCTGGGTTGTTTTGCCCTAAACACCACCGTCAACTCCACACCTTCAGTTTTCTGCCCCCCCCCCCCCCCCCCCTCTCCAGGTGGTGTGTGAGCGGGGAGGAGAGCAGAGGATTCTGGGACTGCACTACACAGGTCCCAACGCTGGAGAGGTGATGCAGGGCTTCTCATTGGCCCTACGGTGAGCCCCCATCACTGAGAGACATTATAATTGGGCATAATATTAGTGATATATAGTGATTTGGGTGTTCGACTCTGACTCTACCCGCCAGAGGGTACTGACTTTGATCCCCACCTCATGTCCACAGTCTACTTGTATGGATCCCCGAGCTAGTTGTCTAACTTCTACCTGCTCCTGATGCATTTCTGAATTCCTAGTTGGTTGCTTTGGATAAAAGCGTCTGCCAAATGACTCAATAGTCAACCTTAAGAGTAAATGTTGTGCAGGATGTGTATCTGTAGTCCAATTTTTATCAGGAGAATGCAGACTGCATTATTTGTTCAATTTGTCAAGTCTTTCAAACGTTTCCTGCCATTATCCCTGCCACTCATTGTACTGCCTTAATGCGTTACCGCTCCCCCATCAATGTATTACGCTATAAGTCATAGCAATTTTAAGGCAGCACGCAATTGGCAGACTTGCAGTTTACTTCAGAGGCCTTTTTGGTAATATGCGTTGAAATGCTTATTCTGTGGCTTCCACAAGGCTAGGC
>NC_079417.1:8547470-8597470 GCF_026213295.1 Gadus chalcogrammus
GGATTATCCCTTAGAAATGAATAGGGGCCAATTATGACTGCTCTGTTGTACTGAAAGTATTTTGCTCTGCGCTGTCAGGCTGAGGTGCCTTCAGGGCTGCGCTACCCCTCACCCCTGGTGGGGTGGTGTGTTAGTGTGTGTGTGTGTGGAGGGGGGAAGCCTTCAGCTCAGACTCATAAGCCAAAGTGTGCCTTAAAAAACCTGTTCTGCGTAATCCTGCGCTGTCTGCCTCCGTCTACAGGCTCCCAAGTTCAAGGCATACGGTTTTCAGAAGCCCCCCTGAAGCTGGACGACTCGCCTAATGGCAGGCTCAGAGGAACAACCACTTTAACACCCGTGTTGAGTTGGTCATGCTCGCTTGTTGGTTGCCCTTCGGGTTAGCACAGTCAAAAATGACTCCCCGCAGTAAGATCCAAGGCTGCTGTCCCTTCTAGAGCGGGACCCCTGGGGGGAGGGGGGGTAGAACATGGTCACAAACATGTTTAGTATCGTAAGGCTGCAGCACTCCCATGCAGGAATGTCAAGGTTGTCTGCTTGCTCTTCTGCAACGCCGTCGTGACAATCATCCACGCTCGAGCTCTGGGGCTTGGCTACAAATGTAGCCTACATAAAGGCCAGCAAGGCCAACCAGGAGACACCCGACCCACCTCTCTCTTTCCAGTCAAACCAGACCCTGCTGCAGAGGAGTCGAGAGGCAGAGGCAGCAGGCAGAGATACCGCTTCCAAGTCTTGAGTGGGGGAGAAACTGGCTTTGACAATACACAGCCATAGAGTGCCGTTGGCACGTCCAGCCAGAGACCAGGATCTGCGTTAGCGCCTTATCAAGGCCCTGATAAGGACGGATGCGTCCAGGAATGGCCTAAACTCGATTCACAAGGCTCCTGTGATGCTGTGTCTTTTTTATCTGCGGTCAGGTTCTGCATGTCTAGACCTGTCTGCAAACCATAGCCCTTTCACAGGATTGCAGCTCTTGTGGCTAATGGTAATAAAAGGTGTGCGACACAATCCTAGTTTGTGGTTTTCCGTCACTAGACGACCGTGAGAGCCCAATTAAGATCAGTGACCTCAGCTCCTTAAATCGTTTAGTCAGGGCTCGCCACACAGGGAGCTGCCTGGACAACCTTGAACGATGCCTGTGATTTATGGAGCTGAGACCTGCCTGTGGTTATCAACAAAGCGACATTACTGTGGGTGTAGTGTGTCGCGTGTGGGAACACAGAACCAGAGCTTTGATACCGGCTGCAAGTCTGTATCCGGAAGTATCACTGTTTAGTAATGCATTTGATATTTTACAAATTAGTGGTATGGCTGGAAACTGTTCTTCACGATGTGCAACAGTATTCTGTGTGTGTGTGTGTGTGTGTGTGTGTGTGTGTGTGTGTGTGTGTGTGTGTGTGTGTGTGTGTGTGTGTGTGTGTGTGAGAGAGAGTGTGAGGGTGTGTGTGTGTTCAGCCAAGTAGAATGTTCCATCAGATTAGCTTTCCATTGTGTTCAAAGCCAAATAACACGCACCCCGTCCCCCACCAGTTCCCTCTGTGCAGATGCCAGGGTCTAATTTAACAAGTTAAAAGAATGAGAACAACATTTTACATAGATTTGACCGACCCTTCATTAAAAAAATGCCTGTCTTTGTCAGCCTTGGCCCTGGAAACCTATTCTATTAATAGCACTAGTCCTATTGAACGTTTTTTTTTAAGTGTTCACCTCCACAATGCGTACCGCACATTCCCCACATTTCACGAAGCCCGTTTCAGAACAGCGACGTCACCGTCATGGCCCAGCGACCAGACGCATACCCACACGCAGAGCGGTGTATATTTACCCAAACCAGTTATTCGTTTGTGTAATGTCACCCTTGACCCGCCTCCACGCCGTATGACAAATGAGCTGGTAGCAGGGACACGGACAGCAGTCATTATGTCGGAGCGGTACGGCGTCACGGAGACATCCTGTGCCGTCTGGGACCAGCTGATCAGGCTGGGTTTTCCCCAGGTCTACCTGTGGAAAAATTTGAATGTTCATCACCCTTTCATGGATAAAAACGTGAATGTGAGCGTGGTTGCACTTTAAAGAACAACAATTACAGAGCCAGATAAAAGGAACGATAAACAAACTGAACACATTTTGTTAATAACATATTTGAAAGTGTTTCAGAATGGTTTCATTTTAATATGAATAAAAAAGCAGTTTTAAATTTAAAATCATTGTAGTCCTACCTCAGGTGGAGAGGGTAGGCCTAATTCTTTCAAACTGGGATATCTTTGTTCCTGCTATTTAGTTTGACTTTCAATTGAAAAACGTAAATCTAGATTCAAATCTCTAGAACTGATGTGACAACGTTGTCAGTGGATATGCAAGCAATGAACTTTTATTAATTCACACTGATGTTTGTATTTGATGTTAAGCTTAATATGTTTGACAATCCAGTAAATAAACCCACTTAGGGGGGCAATTCATCGAGGAGGAACTACCTTGAGAAAACCTGAGAAACACGATCAGTGTTCAGTAGGCATCCAGAAAGAAAAAAAACGGCATAAGATACCCGTTGGCCCTGTGTGTGCTTCCAGTGTGACCCTGAACATCAGCCCTACAGCGGCAGTAATACAGAGCAGGGAGGTTGGGGAAGACACAGATAAGGCTATTAGTTTCAGGCCGAGGGAGACTCCCCCTTCTTGCATCCAAGGGGAGGGTGGCTGAGAGGCGCTGATAACAGCGGTGCGTCTCCTCTCCCGGCTAGAAGATGAGTCACCCTTCTAATAAGGGCATGTATTTTTCTTCTGTTTGCTTCAAGGAACCATAGCCATGGCAAATCAGTCCACACCTTCTCTGGGATCTCTCCGTACGCACTTTAAATCTGCCTCGGTCAGAATACCCTTTGAGAAGCAAAAACGATGGAGAGCCAATGATACCTGTAGAATCCAACACATACCCCTTCGTGTCTTTTCTCTCTTCTAACACCCTCCTCCTTGAGAGCTTACTGATATCTCCGGCTTGGGGTTTAGGTAAAGCGCTGACGCTTTCTGTTCACAAATTTGAGGTTATAAATACTTAGAGAAATGTATGAGATGTAATCTGTTATCTCTACCCATGGAAAGAGGCTCACGGTGAATGTAAAGAGATACAGTACAGGTCTCTATTAGAGGGACCTTTACATGCTGCTCGACCAGGAGATTACAAGCCACGGCAGCAGGTGTCAAATAGCATGCTTAAACCTACACTATTTCCCTTATTGTGACCGCTATGTAAACACAGAAAGCCAGCCATGCATGCTTCACTTAACTCATCGGTTCCACCGGAGCCCATTCCTATTCAGGGTACTTTAGGAATCCTGGGCGAATTGTTTCAGTTACAGTTTCTCTGCTCTGGAAATTACTGTGAAAAGTAAGAACGAAAGTAAAGGCAAACATGTAGAACACAAAGAAGCAAAGCGATGAACAGTGATGTAAAATAAGACTAAAATATCAAGTGACTACATTTTTTATTCAAAATATAAGTGGCTCTAGGTAATGTATTGATTAGATGTAAAATATGGAAGAACCTCTTGGCCCTACAGGAAGTGATCCAACTTTAGATTGGCACAAGCAAAGCAATCTTAGCTATGCCAAGGTAAGATATACGTTTCACTTAATGGCTTTCTGCACAGAATATGAATAGCTAAAATGTTCTAAACTTTCACTTCCCGTCCTCATTTCTACTACTTTTATAGCCACACTGAAAGAGAAATTAAAGTGCTGTACCACTCTGTCTAAAGTTATTACATAATGCCTACAGTTTGGATACAACACTCACAGATACGGCTATAGCATCATTGCTAGGCTATATTCACTTTCAAACTGCAGTTCAAACCCACTTACTGCCTCACTGCCTCGATCCCGCACAGACCTTGGCTGCTACTGTGTCCACAGATGATCCACTGCCTTACTCCTAATGTGTTTAGTACCGAATGTAAATGGTACGAAATCAATCAATACGCTGTGTATCTATCTCCCTGGCGGAGCCGACCAGAGACCTCCGTATTGTTCTCCTTGGCCGAGGCCACTGGCCCTGCACTCCATCAGCGGAGCACTGCTTTAGCTCCTCGCCCTGCTCCTCACAGAGCTCCCTGTGTCCTCACTACGCATCCATTACTCTACTAGTCCTTCTCCAAGGACTTAGCGGGGCTCTGTGGTTCGTCTGAAGAGCCCTTGAATCGGAATGGGCTGAAGAAGGGGTGCACTCTGGAAATATTATTCCAGAGATTTGGTAGAGAGCCCTGGTGCATACGGTTGAGCAGCACTCATGATGGAGGAGGGGGGTGGAGGAGAGGGAGGCGGAGAAGGAGAGGGAGAAGGAGGACATTTACATATACATTTTAGGGCATTTAGCAGACGCCTTTATCCAAAGTGACTTACAACGGTTCATACACACACTCACTGCGGTGTCAACCATGCAATTTGACAGCCCGATAGTCGACAGAAGTTAAGGTTGAGTGTCTTGCTCAGCGACACCACAACAGTCGGCTAAGCGGAATCAGGCATCAAACTAGCATTCTTCCGGTTACAAGTCAACCTGCTATACGCCCTGAGCTAATCCGACCCGGAGGAGGTGGAGAAGGAGGAGGAGGAGGAGGAGGAGGAGAGCAACAAGGATGAGGGTGAGGAGGAGGAGGAGGAGGAGCAGGAGGAGGAGAGCAACAAGGAGGAGGAGGAGGAGGAGGCGGAGGAGGAGGAATGCCTCGGCTGCCCGGCCCACAACCTTTCTCTAATTTTGGTGATGAGTTGTAAAGTGACCTGGTTGCCCCCTCCACCCTGTAGGTGTGGGCCAGGTAGCGGGAATGAGATTCCAGGGATTTCCTTACCAGATCGTCTCTTGGCTTGACGTAGACAGCATGGTGCCCTTCATCCCCCATCTCCCCCCCACAACCATCTCCAGACCGGACCCACGGGAAGACCCAGGCAACAGTGCTCGAGTGCAGCCTGGCATTGTCCCGCAGCGTGGGTAAGCGGAGATGCCAGGAATAATTGATGATGCTGTAGGGGCCATGGCCTCCACGCAGGGCCATCCTGCAGACACCTACTCCTCCTAGACCTCCAGCAGAGCGCCCCTGAACGTGAATCACCTCCATTTAGTCTGATTGCTTTGAGCTCAGGGCTCCGCCTGGCATAAATGCTTTTATATGTGTGTCAACAAGTGGTTGGGTGTCCAGTGGTCGGCTTCGTTTAATCAATTAGATCGATTGGTCACGACGTGGAGCCCCAAATGTTTTACAAGCATTTTTTCAAACATGCATTGTTATTGTACTGTTATTACATTGTTATGATGATGATGACAATGACAATGAGGATGATGGTTATTATTAAATGTATTTTTATTTTATTTAAGTATTTGTTTTATTACTATAGCTGGTATTATTGGTTGCATTATTATAGTATAATGATAACAACGGATCTATTTTTCATTGTTCCATATTTCAACTAGCAGATAGTGTTGCACCAGCATGGAATGCAGAATACAAAGTGCGCTACATCCACCCTTGCGTCCCCCCCCCCATCCCCCACCCCTCTCCCCCTTTTTCAAATAAGAAGCTTGTATTCTTTATTGTTTCATTTGAGAGGGCAGGTGGAAAGGTGCCCTATTGCTCTATGGCTATCAGTCGGTTTAATCCAGAGCCACAGGAGAGGTTTAAAATACTCTGGTTTCAACTAATCTTCTCTCTCAGGCCCTGCCGCGCTCCGTCTATGATAGGAATGGACAAATAAAGGTGTCTCCCATGCCCTCTCATGAAAGGAGTCTGTGTGCTCTGTGGATTAGGTCCTGGTGTGTTTTTTTTGTCTTTTTCTCATTATACTGAGACGGATGGGAAAAAAAAAGAAAAGCACTCTACTGTTTACAAGCTATCATATGATTTGACAGACCCCATCTCATCTACCTGCATTTGAATTTTTGAGAAAGGAAATACTTAGTATTTTTTTGTTGTTTATATTGTGATACATTTCACTCTCACTTTGCTATGCTGTATATAGATGAGTATGGATACATATGATTGTATGATATCATTAAAACAAATACAATACAGAGGGAGAGAAAAAAAACGGAGTGAGAGGGAGGGTTTCTTTATTCCTAGCAGGCGCGTCAGGGGCAGCTAATCTGAAAATAAGGGTCCTTCAAGTTCAACGGCGCATATTTTGGTTTCACTGCACGTCTGCCAAGGTATTTCAGCTTTCTGACTCCTGTCAAACTTTAATGAATTACTCACGAGTCGTTCGGAGAAATTTGCTCAAAGTCATCTAACAGCTTTCATTACTATAGAATGACAGCGCAATGCATTTTCCCGCGCTGGAAGAGTTGGTTTGGTGTAGCTGGCCAAGCTAATAGTACCAGCTCTTTATGTTTGAGCTGGTACTATTAAGTACCGATGGATTTTTTGTTGATTTTTTTTCAGATGTCGTGTCGCCTTCTTCAGTGTGGTTGGATTTAGTAACGTTCGTTAGCCTATAGGAGTGAGAGAAACGGCAACAAATGTAGTCGCATTGTCTTTGCTGGGCGCCTATATTGAAACGGGATTGAATTGAATGAACGAAGGCTCTAATTTTCTCAATGTTTGCGTTCTAAATTACATCTTAAATCCATGTCTACCTCAACGTTTGTGTCATTCTCACAATGCTTCACCTATCCACTTCTGATCAACCACGGAGTGTATCGTTGACGCCGTGTGTCAGCGGTGCTGTCAGGACCCTTATGTCCCTCTATTCTAGCCAGCCGGTAAATCACCTTCTAGAGGAAATGGGTGATAATACAAACAGATAAGCACCCCCAGTACCTGACCTCCGTAGTCAGGACCTCCCTTAAACCACTAGACACTGCTGCTGACATGGTCCTCCATCACTGCTTGCTTCAATGGGGACCCACAAGTTATTTAGTCCTTATCTGCAGTGGCCCCTGCACAGCATTCACGCTATTGACCCAAACAATGCCACCCCTCACCGCTCACTGCCAACGTGAGTGACAGTGGGTGTGGGTGCACTTGTGTCTGACTTCTGCCTCTATCTTTTGCTGGCTTGTTTGTCCAGTCGAGATTCCGCCTAACACCAACAACAACGACATCCCAATGCTCCCCAAAGAAACCGGCCGCTCTGTCACACAATAAAGGGTGTGACACTTCCTTTGCTGTTTATCTAAACAGACTTCTTATAATGGACTGGGCGTTCTATTCAACGCATTTGTTTCATACTGGGGATGACCTGTATTTGTGGGGCAGGGGAAGGAAGGACAATATGGCATTTATATTGGTTAAAGGACAAGCCCCCCCCCCCCCCCCCCCCCATGGAAGTACTTCCCCCTCAGAGATAACGGATCCAACCAAAAGCATAACCACAAGCTAACGAAAGCATGATAAACCCACCTCTTTTGAGACATTAAACTCATTATTTTCCTCTGTCAGTGGCACTGAAGTTGCCTCAAATATTAGACTACATTTTTGGCTTGATGAGCTAATATCCAAGGCTAGGCACGCTACTGCTAGCCTGATGTAGACGGCATTGGTCTCCAGGTATGTGTAAGCTACTTTCAGTTTTTCATCACGCAGCTCAAATCTCATATTTGACAATGAGGATATCAGGGATGGGGATCTCAGGGTCCCATGGCTCCATAATGGCTCCGGTGAAGACGGGCATTATCCAGCATCTATTAAAACCCCTCCCTGTGATCAGCACCCCTCCCCTCCCTGATCCTGTCTCACTTTTATTTATGAATGGGAGAATATGATGGGGGGGGGGGTACTTGGGTTGGTACTTGCTGATCACATGATATCAGCTTCACAGCATCAGTAGAGGAATTTGGACAGGATTCCCCCTGACCCCCCTCCCCCCCAGCCAACTTTGAAGCCCCATATGATAACGTGTGGTGCTTCCAAACCTGCCCTCCCTAAAGCCAGTGTATGTGAAGCAAGGCAGCGAAACGAGGGGTGTGTGTGTGTAACGGGGAGATGGTGGCTGCGTTTGATCTGAAGGTCGCCAGCCCCTTGCCGGTGCTGAGAGATGGCTGGCGGGCGAGACTGGCTCTTATTTAATAACATGAAGGGGAAGCGGACCTCTCTCTCATAATTAGGCCTAATTACCCAGCAGGTGTGGACAGACAGCCCCAAGAAGAGACAAACTGCCTTTATCCAGGGACTTAGAGTCAGATTACCATGAGCTGTCTTATCTGTGAGAGGGCCAGCAGGAGCCCCAGTTGTCCCAGACCCCTGCCCACTGGCTCCCAGGCTCCTCGCTCAGGTGTATTAACTAGCCAGCCAGATTTTCTATCTCCTATGTCTGCAGCACACGGCTTTAATCAGAACTCTGAGACCTGTTGGTCATAACCGAGATTTATCTGTGATTTTTGAAACTTTTAAATAAGCGCAGTTGCATGACTTGAATTATCCTGAAATGAAACAACGAATATTGCTTAATCACAATAGGGTTTTTCACCAGCCTATGTAGCGAGACTATGAAACCAGACTGTAGCATAAGAGCTCAGCCTTCAGCAGTGTGTGGTATCAGGCTTGTCGTGTGTTTTGACGTTAAGATCTTCACAGCTGACAGGCAACCGGCTGGTTGCACTGGTTTGTTTGAATGGCCGGCTCTTTCAGGGTTGGCAGTGAAACAATTGAGGTTCCTTTTGTGCATAGCTTTGACTGACATCCTGCCCCCAGAAGTGTCCCCCACCGCCCCCACCGCCACCAGCCCCACCAGCTACTTCGGCCGTTCGGCATGTTTGTATTTGGGCTAGGGACTGGCAGGCGGGCTGCAGCTCTATTGTTTAGTGGGTGGCAGAGCGGGCTGGAGAAAATGCTGATGCCGGAGAAAAATAAGAGGCATGGCTAGATAATGCTCAGGGGGAAGTCGTACCGTTGAACTGTTTAAAAAGTGTCCTGTTTGGCTGGCGTCGCCATGCCCCAGCCTGAGCCCGACATGGTGACAGTCCCCCCAAGACCCCCTCCTCTTGGTGTCACCAGCTTCCTTCTCAGTGTGACATCCTCCAGCACTCAAGAGGGAGGGAGAGAGAGAGGGAGAGAGAGAGAGAGAGAGAGAGAGAGAGAGAGAGAAAGCGAGAGCGAGCGTGAGCGAGCATGGCTGGAATGGTGGAATGTTCTCAAGGCCCAGTACAAGGAAACGGCTTGGTCCAGACATAGCTAAGTGTCCGCGGCTCTGATACAAGACAATGAGAAAACCCTAATCCACCTGTTATCATGGTGGGACTCCCACACACACACACACACACACACACACACACACACACACACACACACACACAGTAGGGAATGCAGTCAACCCACCCATGCACAGGTAGGCTTAGCGAGTGGACCCTCACGAAACAATGCAGTCTTTTTTTTTGTTGTCCTTTGCCATTTTTGTCATACTTCATAACTACACAGCCCAAGAGGATTATTGGTTCATGTCCGGTCTGATGGACATGTCAGGTTGCTCTTTGTTCACGAGGTATGGGGAAACTCATCCAATCTGGTTTTATTGATTGAAATGTATCCAAGATTTTTGTGGAATCTTAAACTCTGAGTTCTACAAGTGGATAATATCAGGACTTCAAGTCGAGAATACAACCTTTTGGTAGCTTATGAATGTCTAAGTCCAGTGGATCAGTTAAATACAGCGGTTCCATTTTGTCAGTTGAATGTTGTGGTGGCACTTCCTTTATGTTATATTGCATCTCGGACAGATGAGACGTCTAAATGCACACACTTACAATCAATATACCTAATTAATGTATGCACATACCATTCTCCTCTGTTGCAGAGTGAGCCCCGAAACACATTGTTCACACAGTGCCACTTAACAAATTTTTACCCCAAAGGTTGGGGTCTGGATCAAAATGAGCGTGTTCCCCATCACCAGAAGCCTTGGAGGGCCGTTATATTCAATAAGACGGATAATAATACCTATTCTTAATGTGTCTGAAGCCCTCCATATTACGGTGTTTGCTGGCCTGTGGCGGCGGCGGCGTAGCAGCGTCTCGGGGGATGACTGCGCTCATTGTGAGGCAGAAGAATGTGGCGCTCGGCCCTTAATTAGGAAGGTTGGCCGGAGGAGTCTGTCTGCGCGGTCGGCAGATTCACATGCACAATTTAACCGCTAACCTCCCAAAATGAGCCGCTCTCGAATGCCTCGCACTCGGGTTTCAGCGTGTGCCAGTCGCCCGGGGGCAAAGGTCACGGTGAGTAAGAGTAAGGCAAGGCAGGGAGGCCTGGCGGGGGGGGTCAACAGGCCACGGCTCAGCAGGTATCCCTCATCTTCTTCAGACTGACCTACCTGGAACACACACACACACGCACGCGCACACACACGCTCGCGCACACACACGCACGCGTGGCTGGTATCGGCTCACCTCTCTCGCTCTGTCCCTCTCTACCCGGATCCTCTTTCGTTCCATCGGTCTGCTCTGTCGGCTATTTACATTCTTTCAAACTGCCGGATCACCAGGAGACGCTCCCGACGTTGTTCCGTGATCTGAAGCCGACGCATCCGCTCCGCTCACCGGCTCACCGTACTCGTGGCCTACCTGCAGAAGACATTAAAAAGCTTCATATCGCTTGCTTGTTTTTCGCCCCGGGAAGCAACCGTGCAGTTCAGAGACTGACGGAGGGGGAAGGCTGTAGTCCCACGTCTGTTCACTGTAATTACAGGGTTGCTGATCTGGTGATTTATGATGTATTGAGTGGAAGAGGTGTTATCACAGAGCAAAGGATGTAGAGGGCGCAGAAACAGTGGATCTGCAGCCAACTACTGCACCCATACAGCCATGGGGGTTGGAGATACTTACTCCATAGATGAGATGTGCTGAAAGCAACACTATGGTAATAAGGGCTTTAAGGGATACACCTGTGAAAACACAATATGTGCCTTTTTTGATTTACTGAGAACAGAAAACGTTTAGAAAGAATCGACTTTGGAAATGTTTTGACAGCAACTACGCAAGATCTACAACCGACAGACAACAGTGCAAACAATGAATACAAAGAAGCACGCGATGTAGACCCATACTTGCAATTATCACATTTGAATAATTGCCTGTAGTGTGAAAGTTTACTTTTTCTCTCCTAGGAAGAAGACTGATGGCACCAGTGATCACATGATGTCGCGTCCCTCCCCGACCCCCATCTACACTCTTAGGGGGGCTGCGGCACCCCTCAATACCCTGCACTTCAGTTGCCAGCAGGGGACTCAGCCACTCCTGTACTCTGGGTTAGACAAAAAACACACACACACACACACACACACACACACACACACACACACACACACACACACACACACACACACACACACACACACACACACACACACACACACACACACACACACACACACACACAGGGAGACTGACTTTAAGTAAACAACATGTAGACACCATTAAGTAAAGTGAGTGTGTGTGCAATGCATGTGTCGCTACGTGTGTGTACCTACTGCTGCCAATTCTGCTGCTGTAATATTTGTAGTGTAGAACAAATACGCCCTTAGCCTTGATCAGGACACATTGTCAACAATACCATCATTCTTTAAACATTCTCCATTGTTTGCCTTGTAGGTCAGGCAAGGGGTCGATCCACGTGTGGAACCTGGACTCCCGGCGGGCGGAGACGGTTCTGGATGGCCACTCCGGGAGCTCCGTCATCTGGGTCAGCACACTGCAGTCCACAGGGGCTCTGCTCAGGTGACTACAACTCACAGTTATTTCATTACTGATCTCCCTTCCTTCCTGAGAGGTGGATTCACTCCTTTGTAGAGAGCTCTTCATCACCATCATCATCAATTTGCTAACACCTAATGCTCATAATGTCTTAACATTGAGATGAGGGATAAATTAAGGTCCCCTAAGTCACATTAATAAAGGATTTACAGTCCAGAATGCTAGAGGACCTCCGATGAAAGCTTGCCTCCATTATGCCTCCACACTCACTCCTCAATTTATTTTTGATTAGTTTTTCCCTCCAATCTCTCCCCGCTTCTCTCCTCCTATTGGCGGGCATCCAGTCAGGGGCGGGACATGCGTGTGTGTCTGTGGGACCTGAGCGAGGGCCGTGCGGAGGTCTCCGAGTCGCTGTGGACGGGCAGCGTGGGCTTCTGCCAGTGCTCCACGCTGGAGACGGGCCAGGGAGCCTGGCTGCTGGCCTGCCCCGGGGAGCAGACTGAGGAGGTACGTGCACACGCATACACACGCATGTGTAGCGTGAAGGGTGTCCTCCGGGGTGACCCTCTCTTCCGAACCCTTGAGGTTGATGGTTCGAACCCCCATTTGGTAGAGTAGTGGTATGGAAGAACTCCCTCCCACGCACACACACACACACACACACACACACACACACACACACACACACACACACACACACACACACACACACACACACACACACACACACACACACACACACACACACACACACACACACACACACACAGAGGCTATTCTGGTGGCAGCTGGGTAAACTGGTTGTAACAGTCAGACCCGTCATGACTTGACCTGGCTTGCCAACACTAGCTTTCTGAGTCGGTGAATTATGTCATCCTCTGTCATCGGCCATGTCTCCTTCAATTGTCAAAGCATATTGATATGCAAATTCAGCAAGGTTGAATTTGAATTCTTAGTAGGAATTTCGTTTCTATTAGGTAAGAAATGTAAATAAAAGACTGAGGACCCAGGCACACAGAGCCGAAACGGCGAAACGATCCGGTTTCGTTTTAAGCAATGACTCCGTAAGGAAGGAGTCATTGCGAAACCGCATCGATCTGTAGAAACGCTGTAGTACACATTCCAGGCCCATAATGCTACTGCTACTGCTACAGAAATCCAGAAGAAAAAGAAGAAGAGGAGGCGAGTTGTTTACAAACATACAGTCCGAGAAGAACCAGTAACACGAACAGCTCTTCTATGAAGATTGATCTAAATAGATTTGGTGTATTTGTCCGTCCGTAATCCTTTTTCGCTCATTTTGGTCGCGGATTCTCATTAAATATTGCCCTAGCAACCCAACATGGGACATTATCTACTGCAGAATCATCACAAGTATGTAGTCCGCCATCATTGTTGTTGTGAGTTCTGAGACGCCGCGGGCTTAAGTGGTCATTGGCTAGAAGGTCAAGGGGTAGGGCGATGACATCATCGTTCGCGTTTCAGGCGTCCACACGAATCCTAACATGAAACCGCATAGGTCCGGATAGATTTGAAACCACCCTCGGACATGGTTTCAGAAATGTGCGGTTTCGGGCACCGGATTCGCCGGCTCTGTCAGGACGGTCGGCCGAAATGCACAAGACTTGTGCGGTTTTACCAAAAAACCGGCTCCGTGTGGAAGGGGCCTGAATCATATGCTGATCACATCTGTGAAAAGAACTCAACGAGAAAGACTTGTTCTTATCGAATGCTTTGTTTGATAGGCCTCACGTTTTAAGACCGCAGCCCACACTACAGGTCATCCGAAGTCACTGGCCAACACACACAGTAACCGGTCAACCCTTATACAATCACTGGTCAGCGCACACAGTGGTCATAACTGATAATGACCCTTAGATCAGAAGTGAAGCACCCTTCGCCATGCATCCAAAGTTTGCACTCTTGCATGGCCTACACGCCTACATTTTCGGCATTGTTGTGCACTCACATGCCCAGGTCTTGATAAAATGCAAATTAGACATAGAAGAAATAAAGGCCTGCTCTTCAACCCTCTCTCTGCATCTTAAAGGAGAAATCCGGTGTAATTGGATTTGGGATATGTTTGGTATGATAACGTGTTGGAATGTTCGTTTTGGAGCAAAAAGGCGCATATAGACGCATTCTTCAGTTTGCTGTTTTTAGCCGATTCTATCAAAACGCTATAAACTTGAAACAACTCGGGCATGTGTTATACTAAAAACTAAATCGCTATTTTAAACCACTAGAAGTAGCCCGACACTTCTTTGGTAGTATAATAATAATGTTTTGTATGTTAAGACCCTTATTATACTTCTAGCCTTTTAAGTGGTATAAAAAACGTTTCTACCATAACACATGCCCCGATCGTTCCAAGTTTATAGCGTTTTGGTAGAATCTGCTAAAAAAAAGCCAACTTAAGAATGCGTCTATACGCGCTTTTTTGCTCCCAAACGAACATTCCAACTTGTTATCATACTAAACATATCCCAGATCTATTTTACACCGGATTTCTCCTTTAACCGAGTACTTTGTATTAGCATTCTCTGACGCTATTGTAAACGGGTGCATTGATGTCCTCGCTAGTAATCGAAACCACCGTGGCTGGTAAAGTTGCTGCTTTGACTGCTGGGTTAGTGTCCATCGGACCACTTTACCAGGTGAATGAAACTAATGACCCGCTCTGGTCTGAAGGTAAATTGTTTGGTGGAGGGGCATGGGGGGTTGAGGACAATACAGCCATCACTTATTCCGTCCAGATTCATGTTACTAGCTCTTCTGTTGAGGAGCAACACTTGAAAGGGGACCAGAGAGGACATCTGATCCAGGCAAACGCACCCTCGCTAACTCCGCTCGGCATGGCCAGGCTTCTGGGCGCCTGCCATTCCCTGCATCTCAATAATGCCATTGTCCCGATAGAGACACACACACAAACACACACACACAGACACATGCACACTTGCTCAAAGGCAGATGCATTACACCGTCCGAAACACTTGCAAGAGATCCGTCTTTTTGTCTTTTGCAGGCCTCATACACGATTCCTTACACATGGTATTCTACACATGCAGTTATTGGCAACAGAAAGCGATATAAAATACAACAATTATTTGATATGCTTATGGGTCAGGCAGACGTCAGGTCATTGCCAGTCCACTAAGCCACAATTGGTGTTTGTTAAATGGTGATAACGTGGTAAATAGTATTGTGGAATACTACTAAGAAAAGGGTTAAAAATAAATGGTTGGATCGACATTAGTACAGCTCTGTTCTCTGCATACTCTGTACTGCAAAACGGACAAGCTATTCAGACAAGGACAAGCAATTTCGAAACATGAATGCTGGAGCACATTTGCAACAAACCACACATGAAACTAGCTACTAAGTAAAAGGGCGTAAATCTCGACTATAAAATCCCTGCTTATCCATTTCCATGTTTTTTCCCTCTTCGCTGTTTACTGCTCACGTGGGGCGCTGGGGAGTCGGCAGCCGAGGGGGAGACATTAATTAATAGTGTGGGGTGTTTACGAGCGACGCGATGCCACACATGAAGCGCCTACCACCTGAGGCGCAGGCTGCTCCTGGCCCCGGCCTGGTAAACACGGGGCTGAGATGGAGCTGCGCGCTAACACACAGATGGCTTCCTCACAGCGACGCTCTATTAGCGGCCACCTGATGAGGATGAATACGTGCATCCTCTAGTGTGGTTTCCCCCTTCCCCCGAAGGGAATCCGTATCGGGGTTGCCAGCAAGGCCACGTACGTGTGTTTGTGTGTTTGTGTGTGTGTGTGCGTGCGTGCGTGTGTGTGTGTGTGCACATGTGCTCCGGAATACACTTGCAGGCATACAGTCCATCAAAGGCTTTCATTAGTATGTGTGTGTGTGCGTGGCGGGAGGGGTGCCAGTGTGCGTGGAGAAGTGCAGTGTTAAACACGCCGCTGGGTCAGGGTTTAGCTGGATTTATTATAGACAGGCCCGACCGGCCAGCCCCTGATGGATAGCGCTGTAGGTTGTGCTCGCAGGCTCCCGTCAGCCAGACTAAGGTCCCCACCCAGACTCACAGAATCGGGTTGCGCTTCTCGGCTAAACACACAAAGAAATCCAGAGTTAGGATATAAATTGTGTGCGAAATGTTCTAATGCAACCACAATTTGTGTGGCCGAGTTGCAATTCAAGGGAAGGCCAACTTTGAATTAAAATGAATTTGGCAGCTTCAATTTAACTGGCAGCAAATAGTAATACAGATAAATGGTAATAAAGGGTACTTTATAGAATAGTGTAGTGGCTAGGGTTTTTGGACGAAAGGATACTGGGTTTGATCGCAAAGGTACACAACCTGCCGGTACGCATCCTTATAGCAAAATGCATAACCTCTACTTGGTCCTTAAGTAAAGGTTTCTGAATTCACTGTAAGGTGCTTTAGATAATATCGTCTACTAAATGACTAAATAGCAGTATTAAAAAAATTGAAAAGAATTGTCGTTGACTGCCGGCAGCATAGGCTGAACACATAACAAGACCCTCTGTTGGTTGAGATGTGGTTTGAATGCGTTTGCTTTAAGCCCTTTTTATCTCCTCCTTACAGATCAAGATATTTGCATTGCCCGGGAAGACTCTGGTGTGCTCGCTGCTTCCCAGGGCCAAGCTGGGGATGGTCATGTGTCTCCAACTGTGGCAGGTATGTCCAATCTTCTCTGATATGATCTTAGAAGCTAATTATAGTTCTTATCATTCCCTAGTTGGGAATTTCGTTTGTATGGCTCTATATCTCTGCCAAAATCCCACACAACAAACACATCCTTGCAGATTGTGAGTACTTTTACTGCACCGTGCGCAGTATTTCTTTGCTTGTGCTTAGTAATAAGCACGAGCATATAATTATATATATATATATATTGGCACCTCACTTCTTCCACTATGTTTCACCTAGAGACTCTATTACACATTTTAATATTGTTGATTTACATGCTAATGTAAATCATCACACTTGATCTTAAGTACAAACAGAGATAGCCGTTATCACTTACACTTGTTGAGATTCAAGTTTTTTTTCTTTACCTGTTTCTTATATTTTCAGTTGGGGCTCATTTTCTCTCATTGGCCAAGATGACTATTACAAAAGTTTAACATTTAGGACGTAGTGGAGCCTTACAACGTCAATAATTGGCCTAGAAACACAATATAAAGCTTAAAGTGTTACAATTGTTCTTGTAACACTTTCACTGTTTCACTGGAGTTGCAATTCTTCAATGATTGGAAAATATACTTGTTAAGTATCAGGTTTTTTTGTGTAGCGAGCGACCCCGTTTCTATTCATTTCTTTACGTCCTAAGCTGTGTAGCTTTATTAAACATATTTTCAACGGCACGACACATTTTCTGCAAGAATGCATTTTCTGGTTGGTTACATGTTGCCAGACAAGTCCACCCACCTCTTGAAGACCGTAGACCATTTATTAGGGTACATCAAGCCAGTTCCCAATTAACCAAGTCTGCTCAGGAGCTGACCTCTCAGAACACGCGTTGGAGAACAATAAGGCGCAGTGTTACCCCTCAGACACCGTGCAGTTGTTTACAAAACGTATGACTATGAGATCATGTGGTCCAAAGGTTAGAGCAACAAACCTTGTTTAGGGGTTACGATGGCCAGTGTTGCAATGGCCTTGGCTGGCTCCGCCTACTTATGGCAAAAAAGAAAATTACACGCGCAAGCAGAGAGACTGTGAGAGAGTGGGGCCCTTCTGCCCATGGGGGTGGCAGTTGTGTAATCATCAGTTAATGATTTCTCCTCTCAGGTTTATTATTGATCTCACAAGCATTAAAAGTCTGCATTAAAAGCTCTTGCAATAATAATTTGTGTGCACATATTAGTTATGTGCTTTTAGGATTGGATGTTTTTTCAGTGATATGCCACCATAATTTAAATATTTATGTAGCCATTGACCATAAGGATTGATCTCTAAGAATAGAGTAGATATAGTAGATATTTGATATTGATTATTTTTAAAAAGTTAAAATGATCTGCTGATTGCTCCCTTACTCCGAGCCGTTGCACACTAACGCATAGTAACACGCTTGTCAACACGGCTAGCAAGAGATGCTAATTCAGTTCGATTTATCACTGCCAACTCGTCACAGGTTATTTTTTTCTTCCTCTTTTTCCGTACATTTTTCTCCACTTGCAGAAGGTCCCAACACTGTAATTAGAGCGTTTCTGGAAGGTCCGGGGGGGTTGAAGCTAACATATATCAGCCTGCAGCTGCACACCCGGCCCGGGCTACGATACGCAACGTCTCTGTTTCTCAACGGCTGTCCCAACGTTTAAATTTCCCTGCCAATAATGAGACATGTAATTATTTTCACAGTAAATTTGTAACCCATTGTCTGGTGCTGTTTGCATTTGCATTTGGAATAATTTGAGATGGGGGGGGCTGGGCTGGCTTTGCAGTTCTTAGAGGTCATGCACATGACTTTCTTTAGCGTTGCATTTTGTTGAATTACAAACAAACCCACTGGTGGTAATTAACCCCCCTGGGAGGCAAATTCGCTATTAAGCGAAACAGGCATTTAAACGGACAGCTATTTCAGGACCCCTGGGTTGTGTTTGTTTACAGCTCAGCGGGCGCATGCGTGGCAGTGGTGCTCTGACATGCTGACGTTCTGCAGAGCCTAGCTGCACATACCGACACACGCGGCCTGTTGCCATGTATTATCTTTCCTCCTTGACGTGTATTTCCGAGTTGCAACCCTAAGTTGTTTCCTTTCATCAAGTTGATTTATGATCCGATACGAGTTCTTCGCAGACTGCCTGGAAACGTAATTATCAATAAAGTTGTACGAGTGTTACAGTGCAGGCAGGGCGCTTTTTACCTCAAAGCCATGTGACGCTAAATCACTTTGGGTTCAGCTACTGCTGCTGTGACACAGCGGAGTGAGGCCTATAAAACTGTCATGCGACTGGATATATGTGTGTGATATATATATGTACGTGAGTGTCTGTGTGTGTGTGTGTGTGCGTAACCAAGGATACGCAACGTGTTGCTACATGCTCACACAGGTTGAACATAATTGTCACGTTTTCCCATCAGTCCTAAAAATTTTTGGTGAAGTTCGTCTGGTGTTTGTTATCAACTCTCAACTGTTTCCTCACCGTGACACACCCTAGGGAGAGACAGCCAACCGTTTTTTCTACTTTCACTGCCTGCTCACTTTCCCCTCTTCTCTTTCCCTCTGTCTTCCTCCCCATTCCCCGTCACCTTTCTTGCTCACTTCTACCCTTGGTACCTGCAAACCTTCTGTGATCATTTTCATCCAGCTGATCGCTCTCTCTTGTCTTCAAACACTTTCGACGCAACCTTTGGGGGGAAATTAGCTATAAGCATAGAAAGATAAACTATTATTTTCTACTTCAGAGAACCTTGTCGTACTTAAAGATCCATGTGTCTCTTTCCACTGCATCCATAGGGTGAGTGAGCTTGTTGTCTGATCTCTGTGATTTGATTGGCTGGGAGTGGTGAGTGATAGGACAGACACTGAAGGAAGAAAGTGCATCCATATGTGGAGGCCTCCACTGAGTGTGTGTATGTGTGTGTGTGTGCGTGCGCATGCTGGGCCTTGGGGGACAGTAGTTGATATATGATGTGCGAGGCTTTTAAAAGTGAACGGAGGCTAGTGGGGAAGAAGGAAATGTTCCTATACAGATATCCATCACTCTCAGTTCATCGCCTCTCAAAAAATGCAATAAATAAATAAATAACAATAACACGCAGCCATGACATCATCAGGGCAGACCAGGGCTGAGCGACGCCCACGATGGGTTCCTGATGTGCAGACATGTCGCTGACTGCATCTCAAAAGAAGACCCTCTTTCCTGTCCTTCCTGTGGTTCCAGTTAAGTCCAGTTCGTAATGAGTTCGAGGTAGCCCCTCTTTTCTACCGTCCCACCGTCTCGGCACCACCTCTTCCCCTGCTCTTCCCCTGTCCGTCCAACCGTTCAGCCAGCTGCTGGTCTTCTTGAGTGATGGATCTCCTCCCACGCCCCCCCCCCCCCCCCCCCTCTCCAGCAGAGAGCCCTCTCGTAGAAGGGCCCTATGGAGGATATAATGAATTAGGTGTCTACTCAGGGTTCCCCGACCTCCGAACCCTGACATGATCAATCACGGAGGTCCTACACTTATGTGAAGTGCAAAGGGCCACGGTGAGCCCTCTGGCCTGGAACGCCTGGGCCTGCCTCTCGCCGGCAGGCACGGGCCTCCGCATTCGACTGGGTCCTTCTATTTGTTTTCCCAATCTTAACGTTCATCCCGCGCCTTGTGTGTTTGGACGGAATACATACAAGGGCTCTGTCTATCATTTATTCAGCGACGACGGAAGACCTGCAAAAGGGATGGCGTACAATTAGAAGAAGACTTGAGGATGGATGAAACCGTGGCAGTCACAGCACACATATGGAAATCATCTCTTCAACTTCCTCGGTTACAGCTTCTCAGGGCAAACAGGGCCCGTGGCAGCATCTACAGTACTTCTCAAGGACCGGAGTACATTGAATTATGTTGGAGGCGAGGCGTAGCAGTTGATCGTAGATATTTAATACCTTCAAAACAGAAACCGAACCTGTGTTGCTTCCGCTTGCTAGGCAATACAAATGGTTGCTCAGAGGTGCTCAGTTAATTGGTAGCTGTAGTGATCAGTGGTATATCCCCCGAGGCTGGGGTGGTGTTGACGCAACACAAGGCAAGGTCTACTGCATACCAAGAGGAGGAATAATGGTGGGAATATTGGCAGCAGAGTGGACTCCACCGCCCCTGTAGGCAGCCCTGCCCATCCCATATCATTCTATCTTCCCTCCTTCCCTGCTTGCTTTTACTCCTTGTTTGTTTTTCTTACTACCTAGACCATACCCCCCCCCCCCCCCGACACAAACACACCACCATATTCCAACCCCCACCCACACATCAGCCGTGACATATGAAGCGATACAGCTTGTATCAGCTCACCTTTTACGTTCTCATTCGCCAGAATGATTTACAGGCCCTCGGCCATTCCTCCCCTCACAGCTCCTCTCTCTTTCTTGCCAGGTGACGTAGAGGAAGCCAGAGACAGCGCAGATGCCCAGAGGTTATCTGTGTCTGTGCACGGCTCTCCATCCAAAGAGGGGGGGGGGAAGTAGTGGGGGGGGGGGGGCTCTTGCGGTGGGAGAGACGCAATGAGTGAGAGGGGGGGGGGGGAGAGAGAGAGAGGCGGAGAGAGAGACATCCTACATAAGTGTCCCTTTTAATTGTCAGACCGCTGGAAGGTTATCTTCGATATTTTCATTACACTTTTAAGCGATGTGGAAGCCGGCTGCAGGCCCTTAGCCCTGTCGGCTGACAGTGGATACAGATGAGGAGCAAAGTGACACGCGGTGTAATGGACTACTAGCGGGAGGGGGGGGGGAGAGGCAGGCTGACGAATGGAGCCCTCCGTGTCCCCCATGGTGTCGGCGGGAGCTTCCAGAACGATAACCCTTGCTCGGCTCAGCTTCTGGGACTGCGCTCTTTTTTTTTTTTTACTTCTTGCGGTTAGTCTCACAGTCTCATCTCCCATCCCCTTCCACCTCTTTTTGAGTCTTTGTTTCTCCCTGAGGACTCCCCAGTCCTCTTCTCTTCTCTTTCCTCCACATGCTGTTTTTCTGGGTTGTTGGATATTGTGTGTTTTTAGGTTTTAATATGAACCTTAACAAGGACGATTTTCGGTCACACTGTTAATGGAAAACAGGGCTTGTATATCTTTGACACCACATCACGACTGCCTCCATCTCGGAAGTTTACGAGCATAGGATTCATTACTATGTAAAATGACATCGGGCAACAGAAAATCCCATGATGCATTCTGATGTTCAAGCCCTATAAAGTGTTCAGAGTCTTAAATCAACTTTCCTTCAATCCACCCAGCCAGACGCGGGCCCCGGGCCGCTCCTGTTGGCGGGCTATGAGGACGGGTCTTTGCTGCTGTGGGACGTGGCCCAGAGGTCCGTCCTCAGCCAGGCCTCCGCGACTCTCCCCGAGCCCCTCATGTGCCTCGCCTTCGACCCGCAGCGACTGAAGGGTGTGGCCGGTTCCTCGGACAAGACCCTCCAGCCCTGGGTTCTGGACCAGAACAAGAACCTGCAGGTGAGTGAGAGGGGTGCACGGTGATTCTATAGCGAGGTTCCTGTGTAAGTCTGAATGGTTTGGAACATGACCTGAATTTGGATGACATTTTTAAAGGCAGTGATAAATATCTACCCTCAACACCCAAATACAATGGTTGAGTTATATTCCTAACCCCAACATGCTCCTGACATCTTGAGCATGTTGTGGTGTCTCAATGTTCTAAGTCTGCTTAATGACTAAACATTAAACTACACACACAAACGCACACAAGCTTGACAGTGGTAACCATTCACTGAGTGATAATCAGGAAGAACAACAATAACAGGTTATTATGCACCGACTTATTACACAAACACGTTTCTATTGTTACCCCCCCGACACATCTGTGTTTTCCCATAGACATATACTCACCATACTCACTACATAGCGCACCAGATTGAGAATACCCCCGAAACCTTAGTCAGAATCCAATGCATTGCCAGCACGTCTTCAGCCCGCTTCGGGTCTGCTCCTATGACAAAGACAAACACAACAAATAGCCTGTCAGAGGCGCGCCATACCTCATCTCCCGTAACAGCCAGTGCATCATGAGTCACGACGCCTCATTAGCCACTATATATTTTGTTGATTCCACGAGCAGAAGGCAGTGACCCCGTGTCTCAGCCAGTGGCCATGAATCAGCTTCAGGAGAGGGGAACCTTGAGTTGATGTACAGAACTTGGACCCGTATTATTGTTTCCAGAACCTTCTTTTTACAAATGAACGCTTGAATTAGAAATCTTTGCAAAGCCTCCCCCAGTTTCTCGATTTTATTTCGCCTTTCTTTGCCCGAACACACATCTGAGAAAACAACGTGCAAGAGCACTCCCACTATGCTGAAAAATCGGAGGATAACAATGATTGTTGGAGTTTATTATTTTTCACAAGTAACGAAATATGACCGAGTGTGTAATCCGAGACAAAGACGATTGGGGAAGAAGAGTGTTGAGGTGGGGGGGCCGGCGGGTGGGTAGTTGGTGGTGGTCTGTGGGGGGGGGGGGTTGCTCAGTGTTCGGGTGTGGGCCTCGGTGTACGGAGCCAGCGGGGGCTTTTAAATAATCCTGAAGTTCAGCCTGGTGTGACGTCCAGACAGCTGTCCCAGTTCCTCCCCTAAAAAAGTATTTTTGTGCTGCATTAGAGGGGTGGGAATGGACCTGCCGGGCTGTGACAGACGACCCGCGAGAGGTAATAAAAATATCAAAACCTCGGGGCCTCCGAAAGCCAAACAGAAAACATGTCTGCAGCGAGAGGGAACAGTAGTTACCAGCGGGCGGCCTCAGTAAAGCAGTATGGGGGCTATGAGCAGCACAGCGCGGATGTTTTAGAGTCTCAGTATTGTCATCACATTTCCACCCAATTAACTTTATATTCTTTGAATTGGTTTAGGTGCGCTAATTAATTTGTGACTTACATTTTTTTTTACACGTTTTGACAAGTAGTAGTAGTTTTAGACTTTATGTGATTATATCATACATTAATTATACCAATTCGTTTTTGATTATTCCTGGGATTGCTTTGCATGAGATTTGAGAGAAGGTTTTCTTTCATTGTTATCATGTCATCTCCACTCTGGAGTAAGGACTAGCAGCACACTGTTGGTATTGTCATGGTTGCTTCAATGAACGGGATTGTGTCGCAAGACGCAGCAATTCCCCATGATTTCCATGATTCATTCCTATCATCCGGTAATCCTGGGTGCCACATGATGCCTCTGCCTCACCCAGATACCCCTAGGCCAAAGTGGACTCTGTTCCCTCTGTGCATGGCATAGAGCAGGGCTGTCTGGAACTGTCAGAGGCAGGGTGAAGGGAGGAAAGCAGAGTTCTACACAATGCAGTGCGCGTATGATTTACTGGGGGGCCAAGGCCTGCAGAGAGAGTTTATCAAGCCCTGATAAGGACTGATAGCCTATGGAATGGCAGTTTAATGTATTACACATGCCTCCCAGGGGCCCTTTATCTCCCCCTGATGATCTTAAGAGAGCCTGCAACCTTGCTATCTGTTCCTCAAAGAGGATACATCTTCTGCTCTCCCTCCTGCCCACACTCCACCCCCCTGCACACATTTCTGACGTTTGTGTCAGTGCAAGAGTGTAAGGATGTGGGTGTCGAAATGGGTTTAAAGGCTTTTAAGAAAGACAGACACATATTTAAGCAACCGCTCAGCATATTGTTATGAGCGGAGACTGGTTCCTCCAGATTTAAGTGAAGGGAGAAAGGGTCACAATGGAGAAAGAAGACAACGAGACGGGGATTAGCAGGGTACACCATGCATGGCTGAAAGCCTTTCTCCGAGACATGAAGACAGCTCAGTACAGGTGGAGCTTCTGATCCTTGTCGTTCCCAGAGCGCAAAAGCATAGGCCTTCACTGTCCTACCATGTTCCCCTGCCAATCACCTGCATGGCATCATCCCTGGATTATTCATTTCTCCACCGATTGCAAGCAAACGGTGAGGTCGGCCAATCTTCACGGTCGGGTGAGACGGTGGGAAGGAAGATCAGGGAAGAATGACTTTAATTGGGACTTTTTGTGAGGCCTTCCTGAGCTGTCAGAAATGATGGCCTTAACTTTTATTTTTTTGTTTATTTGTCCCACCTCTCTCTGAAAAGAAAGACTCATCCACCTGACATGTCCATCTCCTGTCAGCCAAAGCCAAGCTCTGACAGGCCAGGTGACAAAAGGCTGTAATCTCCCCACTGCGGAGCCTGGCGCGGGGTGTGTCAGAAACACTGCAGAAAAAAAGGCTGTCCTGGGCCGACAGGCTCGAGTGAGTAAGCGTTGATGGGTCGTTTCAATAGAACAGCGTGAACGCAGAAAATCGGTGCCAAATATTTGAGAATGAGGGGAGAAAAAGAGGGTTTTGAGTGAGATGTGCCAAGTGGAGGCCTTCCTTTGAACGGCTTTTCTGTTGGCAAGAAACTGAAAAAGACGGAACATTTAAAAAAAAAAGAATCTTAAGTGTGAGTTTGTATTGGATCAGTTGAAGCCCGCGGAACGTTTCTCGTAGACTCCTGCCAGCTGGGAATACTGGGATTTAGACTGCGTGTCTCCGTGTGTGAGGTGTCTATGTACAAGTATGTTTGTGTGTGCATGTGGCCATGTGCAGGCTATAGCCTGGGCCAGAGACAGCCTGCACCCTGACACAAACAAAAAGGAATGGGTTCTTAAGACGGATGCCGGTCATGATGAGAGTTTGATGGTGAGGGAGCAAAGTGAAAGAATAATGGTGGTGTCTGGAAGTGCTAGCCAAAAACTCCCAGGTTAGCACTAATGGATTTCATTTAAGGATTGAGCCCTGGCTAATAGCAGTGCTAGCAGACCAGCACGGTTCCGTGCAATAGCATCGGGATTCATCCCTATCCCCTAGGGAAATTGAATTGACATCGTCCTTTAGCCACATTTTCCTCTGAAACCCGAGCCGTAGCCCAAGTCGTGTGATGGATTTTCATTTTTTACTTTCCAAAGCAACCTGCATTGGGATCATTTGTTGGCCAGGACTTGGACAGATGTAGCAGGGAAACCGTTAGTCTAATGAACACTTTTGGTTTTTACTACAGGAAATTAGCGCTGGAAGGTACAAGCCAACACCAGCCATTGGAAGCCCCCAGTGGTAGATTATCCACCTCCCACTGCTACTCAGACCAGAGAAAGTTTTAACAATTATCCAGCCGTCTCTGCCTAATGGCTGTTACTACGTCACAATCCATTTTCTCTTTACGCTTTCCCCTTCTACTGCATAAATGTCTTTCTCTGACAGAAACAATGGGAAACAAAACAAACACAAATAGATACTTAAAACCGTCATTACCGAGGCCGTAATCCAAACCAGATGGGGAGAGGTCGAGGCATACCAACTTCCTGAGGTAATATCGGGGTTCAAAACAATCTGTCTTTCACCCCTAATGTCCTTTTGTAGCGCTGCATCTGTCTGCCTCGGTCTAAGCAGTCATGAGCCGCTTCACACAAACGGCGCTAGTGACGATCGGTTGCTTTACCAAGAAATATAAACCCAGAACTAAAATAAAGAATTGGAAAACACAACAGCATGTTCTTAATTCACATTCCTGCTCTCTCATTTTGATCAATGACATTCCCGCCTGCTCTCTTTCTCCTGCAGCCATTCTATTCCACTTCCTCCGCTCGTTCTAGGGGTACCTGGTTTATATCTTCCACATGCCGGCTCTAGATGGGTTTCCAGCCCAGAACAGGAGCACGCAGATAAATTCTCTGGCGTCTCCTCCTGCACGGGGCCATTAGTCTCCCTGGACACCGCTTATGAAGTCGATTTTACGCTGTCCAGTTTGATTTCGGCTCTCGAAGCCAGATGTGCTTGTCCTATTCGCTGATCACAAGTGCCGCGATCCCCTGGCCACAGGAAGAGCACGTTTCAGGCCCAGAGGAATGTCCTCCGCGGCAACGGGGCCTTCTGCCGCCATTAGTTATGATGTGTCAGAATGTTGCCCGTTTACAACGGTTGATACAGTCCTACGAACAGTGTAGATCACAGGCAGTGGAATCGGGGGGGGGGGGGGGGGTATTTATCGAGTCTCTTCTGCCGCTGACCAGACCTATCAGTGCATATGCAATACATCAGAGGTGCTTAAGGCAACAACCGTTCGACAAAACAAGCATTTCACCAGGGCCGTCGCTCTCCTTAACGCTCAGCGCGACAAAGGTAATTCAAGTCCGTCGTGCCTCCCCCCCCCCACACACACACACACACACACACAGTCCCCACTCTCGCTACAAACCAAACAGTTGAACGGCGAGAGGCGTGCTGCCGGCCTGTTGCGCTGTAATGTTTTCTGTTGGTCGACGACGGTGGTCCGTGGTTTTGGTCACCAGGTCTGGCGGACGAAGGCTTCCATTTTGGCTCCCAGTCCACAAATCTCAAAGTTTTTGTTTCTAACATGCTCTGATCTTAATTCAGAAACTTTTTCCCGTTTTGAAGCGTCACAGTGTATGGTTTCATTATATTTTCATGGTAATCGAGGACTCTAGCATCGCCACCAACTAACGTTGCTGAAAGTTCATCATATAGATGCATGCAATTGATTTGAAATGTTTCCATGCATCTACTTGTTGCGTTGTGAGTAGAGCGAGAGGTGGCCATGTTGGGGAACCAGACCTAACACTTTGTGATTGTTGTTGTAGCTCACGGACCCCGTGACTCTGGTCAACCCTGGGGTCTCCCAGCTGTGTATCCGTGGAGACGGTAAACTCCTAGCGTCGGCTGGCTGGGACCACCGCGTGCGCGTGTTCGGCTGGAAGAGGCTGCGGCCGCTTGCAGTGCTGCAGCACCACGCCGACATGGTGCTCGGTGTGGCCTTCTCGGACCACCAGGACCCCCGGCAGAGGCTCTTGGCAGCGGGCTCCAAGGACCAGCGCATCAGCCTCTGGTCCATATACAATGAAGGGGCGGACACTGGTTGAGGACTCGGTACCCTGGGGGTGAACTTTAAGGGCTGACTTTTTTTCGGGGGGTCCTTAATTACTTCAACACCAATGCTTTACTTGATTGGACACTGGAGTGTGGCGTTTCATCACCTGTCATTAAGCGTGAATAGCACTTGATTGTTTGATTGATCAATGGTGTTTTGATGATGTGTTTTTTATTTTTATTTTTTTTACATCAAGTACCCTTCATCAAAATTGGTTTATGTTTTGTAAGTGTTGCATTATACATTATAGTGGGCAAAGGAATGCATTAATTAACACATATGTGAATAAGCTGGACTTTTCAATCCTTGAAATTAATCATTGTGTATCCATAAGACACTGGCTGGACTTTGCCTGAAAATCAATAAAACAAGTTTTAGCACAAAACTAGTTTTGGCATTTGATTCACACAAGGCCAAACACCATGCTATTTTTCTCGAGCCAGTAGTCAGCATTATAATAAGCCTGTCCAATTGTGTAGCACAGCCTGGCGTTGAATGCACCTAAGCCATTGTTTGGGCTTATCTGGTGGGAGATTTGCTCCAGTGCACTTGAATTTGAGGCATAAGTTGGAGCTGAGCGGCTGTGTCATCCAGCGTTGTTGTTCTTACGGCGCTATAGGTCGGCTGCGGCCCTCCTGCCTGACCCCGGCAGTATTTGTCAAACAAGGTTAATCACAGCCCCGACATGGGGAACACAGGCCTGTTGGTTTAGTAGACTCACATTCAGACCACCACCGTCTGCATTGTTTGTTGGAGCACTTTATTGTCCGCACTTCAGGTCAAATGTGTGTGTATGTGAGGTCTGTTACATTTTGCTCCAAAACCTATTTTAGGGAGTTAATCAGCGATTATTTTGAGTTTGGTCGTTATTTATTTTTCGTTTAACCAGATAAAACCAAACAAGTAGAAGGTATTCTATCGCCATCTTTGTTGTCACCGACTGAATCAATAACTGTTGCATCATGGAAGCTCATATGCAATTGTTCCATAGTGCTTCTGCAGTTGTGGGGGGTCTGGAAAAGCACGCAGGCGTTTAACTTCAGTGTATAGCTATGAGAGAAGAACGACATGCTGTACAGGAAAGTTGCCTCAGGGAAGTCATAATGCTTAGTGTGGTGGAAAGTTTAAGCTGTTCATTATACGTCCATTTGTTTTGCAATATTGTCATTCAAGGATGGGGGATAACCCCTATTAGAGGGTATTTCTTTCTTGATTTTAAAGGTTATAAGGCTGTTAGGATACAGAGGAACTTATGCTGGGTTTGAGCCTGTGTAACCAATTGGCTGTTTATTAGAAACATTCTGAGACCTCAGATTCAATGTGAATTTTAAATTATACATAAGTACATAAACATAAGTACATCTAACTGAATTAAATTGTAATTATTTGATCCAAAATTAATTTGCATGGCAAAAAAATGAATGTTTTGCCATGTAAATTCAGGGAAATTTAATCTTTTTAATTTACCATGACTTTTGTATCGAACTTTAAATAATATACATGTATCATGCATAAAGATTCAACCTCGTGTGGAAATTATGAATGCAAGTTCCCTGGTCAATTAGCCAATTAACATTACACTATTAATGCATATGAATAGGCCTATATCAAAATGATCATGGCATGAACAACAGGTCATGAAATGAAAGAGATATACGGGCCGGCTAGCATTTTTACATGCATTTATATCAGTTAGGGTGTGATTTTATTGATACAACTAGGCTGTTTAAATCATTATCGATCGGAATTGACTGATTGGTATATCCAGGCAACTTCAAGCTACGAGCTATCTGAAATGTTACGTAGGGCCTACTGCTACTTTAACCGATCAATTATCCGTCATGTTTAATTGCAGTTGTTCTACAAATTGCAGTTAATTCATTATTTTCTTCATTGGCTTCTAATATAAAACACAACCTGGCCTTTAAGTTGCAGGCTGAAAATCAAGAGTGGAATTCGTACGTTAACCTAACACAAAAGGCCTCTACTTTTAGGACGGTCGATGTTATTGTAGTTCTTGGTGAACCTATACCTACCGCTGACTTCACTCATCCTAATGGTTTCCTAACGGTCTGGACGGGACGGGACGCGGCGTGCGCTCGCTTCCGTCCCGTCCCTGATAAATCAAACTCCAGCCCCCGTCGCTGCGGACGTCTGCTGATAAGAAGGACAACAACCTGCCGGTCCGGCGGAGGGGTTGCAGGGGGAGGGGGTTTGGCGATCATCGTAAATCACTTCTTAATTGCTCATTTAGGAAGTCAATAGATGGATAGAGGGAGCAAAACACACACGCAGAACCACACGCACACGAATAGGCGACACAATAGGGGGAGGACTCCTTTATTAGTGTCTTCCTTGGCCCTGAAGGTCATGGGTCACCCTTGCCTCCTGTTTGTGCGCGCGCGTGTGTGTGTGTGCGTGTGTTCGTGTGTGTGTGTGTGTGTGTGTGTTTACGTGCCTCGTGTAGGCTATATGTTTGTTCTGCCAAATGAAATTTTCCCAGCCACGTGAGGCAATGAAAGTGTTAAATGTATGTAGACCTACCGAATAAAATATGAGCAACTATGCAATTATTATGAGTCTTGTGTATGAGTAGGCCTATGTGTTTATTTGTGCTACTGGCTGCGATGGCAGGCGCAACACAAACTGCAGTGGGTTTGGTTCAACCCGCCTTTAGTCGCCTCCTCAACCGGGCCATCCCGGCTTGTTTTAACTGTCCCCAGATATGGACAGGCAGCAGTGTACACAGAGACGAATCAAATGGGGCGAAGCCCTGATATGCCTGTCACAACAGATGTTCCAGATGCAGCCAAGTGTCAAATGATGCCCGGTGTTGCGTTATCCCTCATCCTCCATCTCCTCACCTCCTCCACCTCCTCATTCTTCAATGGCAACTCCTTGGCGCTCAGGACATCTGGCTGTATTCACTATTAAGCAGTTTGACTGCGGTGTTTTGCAAAATGAGTGATTCATCCGTCTATTATTCTTAGCGTTATCGTAGCCTATAAGACCCGATGAAGGCCTTCCAGAACAGTCTCGAGTGTTTTATGCAGAAAGGTGACGTTGGTTGTATTCTGAGCAATAAGATGGTGTTTCTAAATCCATGGACTTGCTGTTCCCATCAACACCTTGGGAAGGCGCAGTTTATTCGTTTCGGCCGCCAAATAAAAGAAAGCGTTGCTTATTTACCTTATGGATTCTGCGGTGTTCAAAAAATAAAAATGTTCTCATTGCCCCTGTATTTATTTAAAAATATCGCTCACTTTATATCGCCCTTGAATCCCAGCTCCAGATTGATCCAGATCAGTCAACAGTTGAGTGTACGGTAACAAACCCACCGCATCATGGTGGGTTATCGTGGTGATACGCGACCCCCCCACAGGGACGACGACCACCGGCTCACATCAATGCCCGACGCTGTGAGAATAAACACAGCTGGGGGGAGGGTGGGGGGAAGCTCGGCGGAAGGGTCCTGACTCTCGGTGTCCCCACCCCCCGACATCCTGACAGACCCCTTCTCGCTCCGTCCAGGCGGGCCTCGCTTCACGCAGAGGACCCTCAGCCCGTCGGAGGCTTCCTGCCGAGGGCGCAGAGGAACTGAGAAAACATCGGGATGGAAAACGGGTCGAGTGTTTTGGGCTCAGCTGCACCTTCACAACCGCAGCAGGCTGGTGCAGTTGCTTTTAAGAAGATCTTTAGTGATCCTTTTTAGGGAAGATAAAATAAACTAATTACGCATTTAGAAATATCTACAACCTTCATATTTGTGATATTTTCCATGTCACTTTTCCATGATAATTTCCATGTAACATGTAATTACGTCGTATTATAGGATTATTATAGGCTTAAGTGGTGTTATTGAAGCGTGTTTAATGATAGGCGCTGACCAGCCCACGTGACTTGTGCTGTTGTTGGCTGGTGGAACCCCAAACAAAAAAATCATACACCCAATTAGGCGTGGCTTAAATAAGTGGAAACATTATTTAACCTTTGACTCCTTTACAAGCCATTAACAGTCATAGGTCAGGCACGCGTGGCGGCGTCCCTTTCTTTACCTCGGCGCTCAAAGGCAAACGTGTTCGCAGAAAAAATGACATTATGAAAAGAATCATTAGTACGAACGTACTAATCTAACCTTTCTGCTCCGTGACAGTAACAAATCCCAAAGCAGACGTTTCTTTCCCATTGAGATTATCCTTGACAACAAAGCATTCCTCAAAGAAAATATCACAGAACTGTCCCATTACATGTGAAGAATGATATCCTTTTGGTCGGAGGAAATGTATCCTACTACTTTTATTTATGTGCCTTGATGGTCCGAATTTCTCGAAAACGTGTGCCATGCATGGAGCACATTAATCAAGTTTGAGAATAAAATCAATCAATGAATAATATAATATTGGACATGCAAAAAGCAGGCCAATATAAAACAATTCTCACCACCATTTTCCTTTATTCATTACCTTATCTCACTTATTTAACTTTATCTTATATATTTATTAATGTTGCTTACCCCTTTGATATGTTAGACCATCTAATAGACCCGACCAGCTATCCTGTGTGTGTGTGTGTGTGTGTGTGTGTGTGTGTGTGTGTGTGTGTGTGTGTGTGTGTGTGTGTGGCAGCACATGTGTATGTGCTTAATCAGACATGTACATGTGTTTGTGTGTGTGTGTTTGTGTGTGTGTGTGTGTGGCAGCACACGTGTATGTGCTTAATCAGACATGTACATGTGTTTGTGTGTGTGTGTGTGTGTGTGTGTGTGTGTGTGTGTGTGTGTGTGTGTGTGTGTGTGTGTGTGTGTGTGTGTGTGTGTGTGTGTGTGTGTGTGTGTGTGCGCGTGCGTGTTTGTAAGTGTGTCTCTCTGTCCGTAAGCATGTGTGTACGGGATGAGTGTATGCATGCATATTTCATACAGCCAGGTGCGGATCCCCACATTTGAACTGCAGTTCATTGTAGGGCTGGTGAATGTTTAGACAGCTTCCCCAGTCCTCCAGAGTGCACATGCACCGCCCATTCAAGCTCCTAAATCCAGGGATCTCAGAAAACACGAACAAAGCTATCAGCTAATCTATTCCTCCCCATCTTGAAACAGCAGAGCAGGCTTCGAACGGAAACATGTTGGCCATTTTGATAGAATTACATGTTTTTTAATGTTTACTTTACAGATACAGAACGGTTATTCTGATGTATTTATTCATTTGTTTATTTACTTACTATTGCTGCAGGTCAGTGCCATGGTAGGAGCCTTCAGAGGGGCTTGTGTTCAGAACGTTTTTTATTTTCCCAAATTCAGTCTCTCTTCTTGATTTTCATTTTATTTTTAACCTCCTCACACAATAACATCGGTTGTGTGTTTCCACACGCTCGCTGATGAGCTCAACATGCAAACATCTCGTCTATCTAAACCTCAGACGGACTATATAATAATATATGGCTTTTTTGAAAGCAAAGAAAATAAAAAAAAAGTGCATCCAACACAACAACAAAAAAAAGAATTCAATTCCATTCCGGTTCTGTGCCCGAGAACATTGTCCGCGTTAGGCTGGGCGGGAGGGGTCTGAGTCGGGGGGGGTCTAGGGGTGGGGTGGGGGGAGCTGCAGTCACGTAGCGTCTACGCTGTCGGCAAGGTGATGAAACTCCGCCATGGTCTGCCGTGGAGGGGGGGGGGGGGGGTCAGACCTTAATGCGGGTGTCGGGAAGTGCTCGGAGACATGCCCATACTTCACGCTGAGACGTATCATCATCATCTTCCTCATCATGACAAAAAATAAATACGGCCGGGTCCATTTTTGTTTTGGTTGGTGTCTGTGTGTGTGTGTGTTAGTCAGTGTGTGGAGGGTTGGGGGGGGGGGGGGGGGGGGATAAATGGTGAGGCAACGGGAGGGGCCTTAATATCCAGCCAGTGAGAAATGCTGATACGAACACGCCCCAGATGTTGCAACAGCGCACACACAGACAGAGAGACGTGCTGATCTTGTTTGTATTTCCAGGGGTGGCGCTGGTGAAGCTAGTCCAGATGCTACAGACGCCGCCGCCCCCGGCACTACCGCGGCCCGTAGTCGTAATTGGCCGGGGCGCTCGTGGCAGAGTACATGTTGGCCGTGGCGGGGTTCATGTGGTGGTGGTGGTGGTACGTGTGCCCCCGGATGCCCGGCAGCTGGTACGGCGAGGGCCGGGCCTTGGCGCCGAGGTAGTGTTCGTACGTTGTGGGGTACTTGTACGGGTGGTGATGCAGCGTGTCCGGGGACAGCGGGTGGGGGTCGGCCCGCAGGTCGTGGGGCGGCGGGGGGCTGGGTCGGCTGCCGCTGAGGGGGACGGAGTGGAGACCCCCGGGCACGGGGAGCGCCGGGCTGAGGACCCGGGACATCAGCTGGTGGGCGGAGTCGCCGTGGATGGGCGTGCCGGTGGGGTCGCGGTCGTAATCCCGTCGGATGTCGTCTGCGGGAGTCAACGCGGGAGAGGCGGAGTCAGACACGGAGAGAATCACAGCATTCCCCTTTTTGTTTGCAATGGGAATTTGAGGACTTGTTCAACGTTTAGCTTGTCCGTTCCTGCCTTATGAATGTGGATGTCACACTGCTCTAGAATACGTCTGACAGCCAAAACAATAAGACCGAGATGGAGGTGCTGAAATACACCATTTAAAACAATGATATTAGCTTTCTTAAATCTGAGTGGGGCCGTGTCCGGGGTCCAGCAGTGTGAGCCCGGGATTTGTAAGAAAACAAGCGGTGTGTGCCGAACCTTTCTCTGAGCCGTTCTGCTGAGGGGGAGATGACATTGGGTTCCTCGTTCTGGCAAACGCACTCATTATTGGCAGCGAGCCGGGCCTGTGATTCCTGGGCCTGCAGCACAAAGAGAGGATATTGTTTCACTCTTCATATAATGAACATCAACGGCTCAAATAGACTCAAACATTAACAAAATCAATGCAGGTGCATGCATTCTATGCAAGGAATGCAATATTGGATGGCTGACCCTAAATTAGTTATTACCCATTATTCTATGACAATTAAACTTCTAAACAAGTTCAATATCCTGCTTGTAACTCCAAATGCTGTGTATTTTGGAGAATTCCTAACAGCAAAGTGTTTTTTCCATCTCTGCCCAAGTGGACATATCTTATAGAGACCCCCAAAACTTTGTCACAAAAAGTCAGCACATCTATATATTTACACTGGCAGTTACTCTATTTAGGTTTTTTGGGTTTAATTAATTTTAAACCTGCAGTATGTAACTTTTCCATTGCAGCCATTTATTTAGTTTGAATTAGATTGCCATGCCTTGATTTCCGAAGAAAAAAACTCCCTGGGTTGATTGAGTCGATGTTATTCATCCTTCAGGCGCTCATAATTTAAAATTAATATGTGAGCCAAAGTGAAGACTGAAAGTTGAAGTTTGTTATTATGATGTTCAGAACGCTCACCAATCCTCCGGGTCACAGTCTCTGAAGCCCTTGGCGAAGGGATTGCTGGCGATCTTCAGCTGTGTGATCTGCAAGCATGAAGAAAAGGCCAAAGTCAGATCTCTTGCCATAGGCCTCCGGCATTTACAAAACTCTTAAGTTTGACCTAGAAACCTGCACACAGCACTTGAGTGTAACGTTGGTCTGATTATTAATTATTCACAATGAACTCTCTGGTTTTGACTAATGCGTTTTCAGTAACGCATGTGGTGTTTGAAAATAGCAAACTGCTGAGTAATGGTGATGTTTATAGTGTCATATTTTTTTTAAAGATTTAGGGTACACATTAATCATTGCTGATTGCAGTTGACAGTGCTTATAAAAATATATTAATAAAGGGCTGTTATTAATCGAATCTGGTGTTTATGTATTTTATTATAACGTATAAAACGGTTCGCCTTGCTACTTATGATGAGTTGCCTAATTGAATGTAGGCGTAATAAAATCAAAACCGCTTTGCAAATCGAATGGCTGATCAAGAAAAAAAAGTGCCAAAAATTGCATTTATATCATCTTTACCACTAGGCAATATGACATATCATCAATTCATTTTTTATCCATTATTTCAATATTATGATAAGAATAGGCATATATGTATGTAGGCTTATTTATTTGCATTATTATTTAAAAGTAAACCTATTCAAAACTGGTCTTCAGTTTTACTTAAGAAGACGTGACATGACATGTTTCTCCGTATCCAGGGCAGATAAACTACTAAAACTCTACCATCTTTTGACCGATTTAGAAAGATGCGAAAATATATAACACGGAACTCACACAAAACAATTAGGCTAATATGCTAAACAAATTGAGGGAGCTGCACAGCTGTACGCAGACATAAGTCGCTTATGGTAGGCTACTAAACTTTCTGCAGCCAAGCCATAATTAATTCATAGGCCTATACTTCGACCCACAATATAGGGACGAATAATCACAATTATTATGATTATTACCCAAAACGTATGGGTGCAGTCTGGGATGCAGAAATGGTATCCAGTTAGGCCTATAGGCCTACTGAGATTTAAGTCGAATCCCAATTGCTTAATAATATAAATACACTCTGCGTTATAATACATTATTATAGCCATGTATGCAGCCGTTCATTCAGGGATTTTAATAATCTTCCACCAATAATATAGAAACTGCGCAGGTTCAAACGTAATTTCCATAGGCCCACAGTTCATTCTAATAGTCCCCTATTTGAAGGCCGGTCGGCGGCCACTCACCCGGTGGTTCTGGTACGCGGTGACCGCCGTGAACCGCGTCTCCTCGAACACGAACGTTTTATAGTTCTCCTCGGCGTATTTCTCACTGTCTTTGCGGGGATCCACGTAAACGACGTGGAACCTTGGCTGGTATCGATGCATGGAGTTCAGGATGATCTTTAACAAGACAGAAAACCAATGTCAATATTACAGTATACGGTTATTGATGTTACAACATGCATTTTACGCAGCGTTCTTAATGCGCATTTCAACTTCTTATTTTCTTTTCTGAGTTTTTCACAGGGAGGAAAAAGAGTTGAAGGATAACACCACAGTTCCCGTGGAGATTAGACACGATGATGCATTTGATTCCATATTTAACACGGGTGAAATCACTTGAACTCTAGTTAAATGCCTAGGCCTATAATCATTTCACATGGAGACTGGCTGGCAGTTTAGTCCATCGCCATTTAGTCTCAGTCCTTATATATATTTTTTTTAGGGAAAATAGAAGACTAAATATATCTCGAATATTTTCCACTAGTAAAATGTTTCCAGTGGTTGCTGCCATTGTTTTGCTGTGGGCTTTTGAGGGGGTTTCACCTTTCTAATGTGTAATGTTATCTAAAACATAAAGACTAATATACAAACGCAATGCACTTACTACTTATACATTTTCATTTAATTTTGAGGCATTCTGCTTCTGCAGTCCTTTGAATTATATCATTTCATGATAATGTTCATATAAAGCATGATAATGTCCACATAAAATCCCAGTTGTCAGTGTACTCACATGGCCGTTGTCATCCAGTAGGTTGTTGGTGAGTTTGAGTTTATCGAAAGAGACTATTTGCTTCATCCACTGCGCGCCTTTGGCGGGGGAGTCGGGGTGGTAGTGCACCCTCCCTGGGGTGGCGGGGTCCGCCTTACCGGCCACCAACCACGAAGAGCTGTGGAATGCATACCTATAGGAAAGAAGGAACAAAATCGAAAAACGTGTTATTATTATTATTATGTATTCCTCGTGTAGGCTACCCTATAACCAAAAGTCCAATGAATTGGCCCGTTTGAACATTTTTAGACATTTCACCGATTAAATGAATGAAATCAAGGTCATTATATGCAACTGTTTCATCGTGTTGGGCTGTACTGACATTCTGTGTAATTATACCTGTATCGTTTGTCGTCTACCGGTAGAAAGTCCATCAGGAGCATGTAGTCTGCCATGGGATCCATCCCAAATATTTTTACTTGGAAAGTTGGAAACATTCGCCTTGTAGGGGAAAGACAAATGGAAAGTTAGCAGTGTCAATATATTTTACCAGCATTTATATGTATTAAGCCTATGGAGATTTCGAAAATGTATTTTCCTAAGCCTATGTATCATTATTTAATTTAACCTTATTTTATTGTTTTGATAAAACCATAATTTTTGTGCGCCATGCAACGTTGCGCAATCAGCCTACTTAGGCAGTAAAGATAGCCACAGTTGGCCTATGGGCATCGCTGGAGTTGATATCCAAAGAGATGTGTTGTTGTTTTTGTCCGTCTTGCTCCATTTATATAACCTCTGGCAATTCACTTCAATTATTTCTCTTCCGTCTGATCCATTCCAGGCCTTTCTAAGCGAGCGACCTCATCACGCACTGACACGCGTCTACAAACGCGCACAACCACACAGGGCATGACTGCAGATTAGATATTCACCTTATGTCAGAAAAGTTTCACTGAAAGTAGAGCTCCAGGGAAAGGGAGCCTCAAATCAACGCTCAATTAACGACGGGTTGTGTTCAAAGCGCCAGTTTTGGATAGGTGAAGCTGAAGTAGCAATTTTGCTCCCTACCCCTTTGCTCCCAGAACGAAGCCGAAATTTATGTAACTTCCCATTAATTGAATGATGTGTAATATAAGTGCTAGGACTTTTGGATACTCGACTTTTGTAAAAGTCCAGTAAGACTAATAAATATCGCGGTATAAATGTAGACATATTTGCTTTAATCAGTATGCTTAGTCCTACTTGACCTGTTGCTCACTTATAATATGGGGATGGCTTTTATCATTCTCAAATCCCATAATAGTAATAACAATAATGTTAATATTAATAAGTAATCATATTCATAAAGATTAATACATTTTCCTCTTCATATAGTAATTTTCATAAACGTTAGAAGTTAATTTAGGGTTGTAATCAGGCCATAATAGCCAAGTTCTTCCCTGAAAATATCAAGTTCCCTAATGACCCACAAATATTTATGAAAACATATAGGCCTATTATGGATTCCAGATATTCTTAAACCAAATATAAAAAAATTCCCACATATACACCTTGATCTCAAAGTCCAAAATTGTGGATTTTTCCTGTGCATTTTTTGTGAAGCGCAGTCAACGCTATAGGCATGTAAGCCCAAATTGGCCTGTGTTGACTTAATTCGAGTTCACGCAATTTCACGCACACAATTTATGTATAGAAAACTGCATCTCACATAACCTCGGGTTATTTTTGTCATCAGACTCAACATACAATTCAACAATGTTGCTTAGCTGTCTAAGCATACAACTGTATCTGAGTTGAATTAGTGCCCCTGTCTGGTTTGTGCGTGTGCGTGTGTGTGTGTGTGTGTGTGTGTGTGTGTGTGTGTGTGTGTGTGTGTGTGTGTGTGTGTGTGTGTGTGTGTGTGTGTGTGTGTGTGTGTGTGTTCTTTTTTCATGTACTCACCTTCCAGCTTTGGTAACTATCATCTCCGTCCCAAGTTGATTAAACTCGTCCCATAAAGCTTTCATCTCCAGCTGAACGTTAATGTTGGCCACTTTAGGATTTTTCTTCACTATGGACTTGTTGTTGGGTGTAGAGTTGGAGGACGAAGAGGAGCAGTTGGACGTCCCCGAGTCGCTCTGTTGCGCCTGTCCCGGGTTCGAGCCCGGGTAGTTGTAGTTGTGCTGAGCCGCCGGGCAAGGCTCAAAGTGAGCTTCATGTTGGCTGTACGGGTCTCCAGGGGAGGGGGACAGATGATAGCTCCCCGCCGTATTCAGGTTGCTTATACTACTCGTCGTGAAGGCTGCAACATCGCAAAAATGGGATAGCTGCGTCAGCCACGGACTGGATATTGCTGAAATCATTCCAAAAGCTGGAGTTACTATATGCGTTGAACGTTAGAATAGCCCACAAACAGGTCAAAAGACAATATTTGGAATCGTGCAGGATACAGTTTGTGTATAGAAGAAGATGAGGCGCAAAGCACCTATATCTAGTTTAAAGTTCCCGTCCCGATAGTTCATTAATCCGGTGAGGCATCAACTGCCAGCCGATCCCGATAATAGCAAAAAAACGTTGAGCAAAACGCTGTTGTCAGAATGAAAAAAATAAAGGAAAATACAGCGTATGCGCGTGATTGTATTCTCGGATGGTTGCGCTCCCAAGTTATTCCGCGCGGCCTCTGCACTGCGCCTCTCACATATGGTAAACTACAAGCCAGCCTTCTCTCTTATCTCCCACAGAGGGCCTCCCCTTTACGATAAAACCGGTTCTTATTTCTATTTAGATAAGGAACTGCAGGTAGGGCCTATATGCTTTCCACGCCACGGGACGGGACTGAGTGACAGTGAAGTGCGCCCCTTTTTAATGGGCTTTCCGGCACCCATTTACTTTAGGATAAGGGTATCGCCCCCATCGCCACTGTTAACAATAGACGGGATGGCTGGCACAGTGGAGAGTAAACTATTTACAAGGTAAACAAACATTGATTTGCATGAACAAACAAACAGGCTGCGTTCCGTATTGAGTGGACTATGTATTGATGTTTTTGTTAGGATGGGCAATAGTATCGGATATCCATTTTACTGAGGGGAAAGGCCCTTATGTTGTGTTTTAAACATTACGCACGGGTGCTCGTTGAAACCCTACTCGTATAGCTTCACCTTTCATGCATTTCCTAATCTCCCAATTAAGTTGACTCTATGCGGCTCGTTGGTCTGCTCTGCGTGGATGGACGTATTTTACACTGTGAACTGCAGGGTTTTGCACGTTTGCATTTTTTTGCCAAACCGCAAAAGTTTTTCCTCAAAGTAATTTCATTCATGCGTTCAGTCACTGCTTGCATCTGTGCTGTTAGACTTGTCGATGGGCTTTTGCGCGGATAAGCATACTTTTGGTGTATTGTTTTATTGCTTGTTTAGTTTACGAGCTGAGATAATAAATAAAACAGGATCAAGAAAGGTTTACCAAACGAACAAATGATATCGCACGGTGATCATGAAGAGCGAGCTCGTACCTTCCATTTCCCGGGTGACAGTACTGTAGTGCATTTTATAGGAACTGCAGCTGTGCAGCTCTGCCTTGTCCAGGCCAGTTCCTCGTTGCTCAAACGCCGAGTGTCCTACTTGCTCTGCTGCTGAAATCAGAGAGGCGATACTGAAAGCATTTGCCTTTGGAGAGAGGGGACCGCTGTCGTCCATAGACAAGGAAAGCACCCTGAGAAAAGCACGTCCCTCCTCCGCCTTCTACTCGCTGGGTGCGCGCAGAACGCGAGACAAGGCTGTGCACAATGGAAACCAGAATGCGCCGAGAGAGTTGAACATTCCGCCACTGTAGATCGTGTTATAGTTCGGCCACTCGGCAGCTACTGGGTTATCGAAGCAGTGCGTATTCCCCGCGGCTATTATGAAGACGTGTCCAACTCGAAAAGTTCGCCTATTCACGGATTAATTGTTTCCGTCCCGAGCACACGTCGTCTTGTAGCCTAGTCATCAAAACATGGTTCATCCGCACTACGAGTTCGCCTTCTTCCCCCGGTCGGTGGCGGGTGATGTCATGTCGGTGCTCTGGTGCGCCCGGAGGAGAAGCGCTACCGCTGAGAGAAGGTCAGGCGGGAGAGCTCCACGCCTCCCATGAACCACGCGGGGGGGGGGGGGGGGGGAAGAGAGTGTCTACGTTCTGCACTTGATGTTTTATTTGAATAAGGCCTTGTCAATCATGTCCAGTGTAGCATTTGAATTCCGCTCAGTTGAAAAAAACGTCAATGTCCGCTTCATACTTGACTGTACTGTAAATCACGCGTAGGGGGTTGCTGGTTCTCCGTTTTTTTTTTTCGGGTGGATCCGACCCCCAAAAAAGCCTCCGCCGTCACGAGTGTTCCTGTGAAACTGTATGTGCTGTCAATCTACTGTTATTCGTAAATCTTTCGACTGTCTTCTATTTATACTGCAATTTATAATGATATATTACTGCAACGCTTCATAATTGATTCACACCTTGTTATTTTTTTACTTTATCCGTCCCACCCACGTCGATCTAACCATCCGAGCCCCCACCCACTTTATATCTTAATCTTTTTCTATTAAATACAATTATTATGCACTTAATTTAGGTGCAGCGTTGTTATTATTCTTATAATCATGACTCTGATCATTACTAGGCTATATTATGGAGGGAGAACAATTGGCGCCAGGACAAATTAAACACTTTAATCTAATTATATTTATTTTTATATTAACCTATTACACATGTATTTTGCATACATAAAAGATATTGGTTGTGATATCTTTTTTAATTTATTAAAGGGATACAACATAAAAAAAGAGAAGCCAAAACATAAAGTGGTCAGATCAACGCGCCTGGCCTCACCGCGGACCGTGACCTCTGGCACCCCAAGTATCGCGATGGTTCTCACAGTTAGTTTAATTACCAATCAGCTGTAATGGACGTTGTGTTTGGCAGAAGGCACTGCGATAGAGCAGAATTTAATCTAATTTACACCGTTTGGATTGTAACTGCATGCGTCCCGGTTGGATAAACTCGTTGCCAGCAGGCACATCTGTGCTGATTACATATTGGATGTCGTTTTGGAGGTTTCTAATGGAGACACACTCACTAGGCCTATACACATATATGCAGCAGGTTTTGACTCATATTACGGCCAGACTGACAGAGAGAACAACTCAGACACACCCTTGTAACAAACAGAACAATTAATAAGGCGTGAGATGAAACGCGACAAAGCAATAATGGTTTAGCCTACTTTGATTGCACGCGTCGATTTTATTAAACGTTATTACAGCGGTGATCTGTCTGGGGGATCGTTATAGTACCACTTCATCTCAAAACATGTGCGTCTATTCCATTATTTGTAATGGAGGTGACGTTTGATTGATACCGGATCGCCTTTCAATCCTTGTCGAGGCGGAAGCGTCCTTTGTAAATACGCAGGTGACTACTGACAAAATACAGGAGTTGATTTAGATGGGAAGAGACTGATGGCATCGCTGGAAGGCCTGCTATCCTCTCCTCCGGCACGGCGAGGACAGACGAGACACTGCGGACGTCCAGGCCAACAGTGGCTGCCTCTTATTTGAGATGAATAGGCTTGGGAATTGGTCGTTTGGTCTAGTCCAATATCTTACATGCAATACTACCAAGCCATTTCAGACAGTAATAAAAAAGGGAAACGAGGACGAGGTACCTTGTATTCGTTTTCATTCATATTTTCAAGCCGGACGGAACGTTTATTACTCTCTATTTTGTGTAGGCCTATCTCATTTGCCACCAATTAAAACAAATAGGCCACGTTTTGCTGAAGCCTTTTTCTCGTTAATTTCCCCCCACTTTTACGCGCGTTATTCCTGCGTACACACTGACGTGCGGAGGGGTTTCGAGGACCGCATGTGTTTCCTATTTGATTTTAGGTCGCTGTACAGGTCAGGATTGGCCTATTACAATCTCTACAAAGGGCCTTTTAGTAGGCCTATCTGGTCTTATCTGAACTATAGGGATGTTCTTATTTTTGTTGATTGAAAGCATGTATTAATTAGCCTATATTTTAATTGTCAGTTGCCTTGGCTCCCTTAACAAAGTAGGACTACAGCGAGCAGGTTAATAAAGACTGTATTATTAACATAGGTTAATAATAGGCCTATGTTATTAAGACTAACCTATTTTGAGGGCCCTGTCGGGGCATGTCGCATATGATGCAACCTTGGAAGAAATAGCTGAGGTATTAGTATTTTAAACTTTTCTGTGGGTAAATGTGATTTTTCTTTTTTTTTTTAATATGAAAGACATTATGGATTTTCGTATTGCCTACGAGTCCCGTCATCTCATCAGATATGCGTCGGAGCGACCAACGTATGCTTTAAAAAATGACTCAGGTGCTAAAAACAGAAATAGTTTTTTATTAAAGAACGAACGGGCTTTGTAAAAAATAGCTGTTTACATGGACATTTGAACGCCTGATTAGGTCTAAAAGTGAAAAGATTAAATAGCCTGTTATCAACGCACATTATAGGAATGGCCTACTTGTTTCTCACTTTTTTGGACATGACTTTACAAATTGTATATGTAAAATGTACAGTTCGCCATTATTTATAGTCAAATGTATGTTCTTATATTTCCAAACGAACAAACGACCCTTAAGAATATAGAATACAATTTGCTTTTATAAAATGATTTAGCATCCAATGCAATGAATACATAATAATCATTTAATTTGAATCATTAAAAATGAACTGTTCATAGCTTATACAATGTGCTACTTTGGATAGTGATTATCAGAGACATCGATTTGTCTTTTGTTCTCACAGTTTCTTAATTATTTAAGGAAACCGCGATATTTTCAGATTTCAGGACCTAAACCCTGTGTGCAGTCAACGGTTTTGTTGGGCCGTTTTGTGCAGGCCTCATTCAACCATTTTATTTTATTTATACATTTATTTGTATAATTTGCGTACACACAAACATACACACACACACACACACACACACACACACACACACACACACACACACACACACACACACACACACACACACACACACACACACACACACACACACACACACACACACACACACACACACACACACACACAACATAGACAAATAAGAGTGACACATTCGGATAGAAATACCATGAAACATAAAAACCTTTGTTATTGCTCGTCTACACCTTTACACTGTATGCCTCCCGTGCCACCATTTAGGCACTAAAAACATGATCGAATCAATTGGCAGATAATAAATCATACATTATCAAATGATCATAAAACAATAATTGTAACATTCATGATGCATGACTGAAACTGCAGGGACCAAGGTGGCGCACTGCATGCATAAAACTCAACCCTATCTAAATATTAGTCTAAATCCCAGCATAAGACGCAGAGGAAGTGAGCAGTTGACCGCTGACAGCAGAGTTGCTGAGTTGCAGCCCGGGGTGTCTCTTTCTCCGCAGGCATTTAGAAATGCACTGATACGCCTTTCCATTGGTCCCAGTGCACACATGTTGCTCTACCAGCACGATAGATTTAATCTTATGCGACACACGCAGCCTTTAGGTGATTCCCTAACTGCAGTGTCTTTGGATAATTTTATCATGCGCGTAAAGTAATTTTTTGAGACCAACAAAAGGTCATACAGAAACAGAATGTGTATATTTCTCCGAAGAAAACGGCATGTTGTTGCAGTAAATATGTAATCATTATTTTATCATTAGGCTCGGTACTCTATAGTTCATTAATTTATTTTAGAATAAGTTGATTCCTTTTAGGTTTGTAAAAAATGCCAACCAAAAAACGAGTACAATTTAAACCGTATGATTTCAGCGGTGGTTTACGAGTTTGAACAGTTTGGTTTGTTTATTGGACTGGGGATCATTATTTAAAATAAAAAATCTATTTGTGATATCTGTCATCAAGTGGTTAATTTTCCATTGTCCAGATTTTAATGCAGAGCGTAATGTTTAGGCAAGTGCCCAACTTTTCTTTCCGCATTCGTATTTTGCACATTTGTATTTTGTTTGAATTCCATCAGGTCGTTGTTCAAATGATTGAAACATTTATTTTGTATGTATACAGATAAGTGATGTTTGCTTTAGCGTCTTGCAAAATAAATTATATTACCTAAATACCCTGTTGCCTGTTTCTAAAATATGTTTGTTTTTTTTATAAAATATTTAGATGAGATTATACAGAACAAGGGCGAGGTCGCGGTTCTTAATGTGTGTCATTCAGCTCAGCTGTGGGCATAAACTGGTGCAGAGAGATAGAGAGAGCGAGAGAAAGAGAGAGAGAGATACAGAGAGATACAGAGAGAGAGAGAGAGTGTTTTCAGTGTGTGTGTGTGTGTGTGTGTGTGTGTGTGTGTGTGTGTGTGTGTGTGTGTGTGTGTGTGTGTGTGTGTGTGTGTGTGTGTGTGTGTGTGTGTGTGTGTGTGTGACTGCTTTATCTTCTAAAGTCACTAAACATGCTTCCTTGTGGAGAAGGAAAGTCATAAAGGACAACCGGTTAAAAAAAAGTTAAAGGAAATGAACACAATAGTTGACTAAAGGTGAAATAATGTCCTCTTCTGAGGAAGATTCCATCATCAAAACCAATAAATCGAGAGGAGAAAATGTGGGATTCCTTTTTAGTGTGAGAAGCAGGATACAGTGCCATGACTCGATATTTCCATGTTTTATGAAATAAAAAGGATTGACCCTTTACGCCATTGGACATCATTGGACCAAAATAAATCAAAATCAAATTAATAAATCAGTTTTTGCTTCATGATTTTTGCTTTTGCCCAATGGTGTCAAAAAGGTTAAACTTGCCCTGATTTATATTTGTTTATAATTTACTTTACTCCCAATAATACCGTTTGTTCAGACCAAGTTTTCACACACATAGCAACTCTTCCCTTTTGAGGAGCTTAACCGCTTTAAGCTCCATGACTCTGTTTTGTCTGCGCGGGTTGTTGCTCTGCACTCGCCACGCAGTAACACATCAAATCACACTATATTATGTACTCTCCGCCTCCCTCTGTCCATGGGAATATATACCCTCTTTGTTTGTTTCCAGAGGGAAAGTCCTCTCTACATCTCCGTAGAGTTAACAAATAGAGGCCTGACAGCTGCCAACCATGGGCCTTCAACACGTCCAGTTTAGGGTCCAGGGTTTAGGGTCCACCCTTCTCTCCCAGGGAGCCCGTGTCCTACAGCCCAGTCTGCTGGCTTCCTGCTGGGCTGCTCTCCGGCTCTCCAGTGGTGGGTGGTGGTGGGGGTTATTGTTGTTATTGTTCGTCAATGGACTGGTCCCAGACACATCATCATCTGGTCCTCTTGCCGTTACGAAACTCTGCAAAGTCCTTTCAGCAAGGTTAGCATTTTAGTGATAACATAACGAAATTATTAAAAGAAAACGAATCTGGTGCGAGATGATTCTTAATTAATCTCACAAGGGAAATTCAGGATGTTTAAAGTTGAGGTAATCTGTTTAGATAGGTTCATGGATGATACATACATTACTCATATTGTCCATGTCAAAACCTTGGCTTTCGGTATAAATAAAGTTGAGTATTATCATATTTACGATTGGAGTTTGTAATTTGCATACCATTAACAGAAATTGAGTCAGCATAAAAATAATAGTCAACTCATTCACAATCAGGACATGTACAACATAACATGAGATTAGATTTCTCTTCTTTAATAAGACCAAGGGAATTCACGTTGTATGATTGTACTGTAATAGTATATATTGTTAAGGTAAAAAAAAACAAAAAAAAACACACGCTCCAGTGAACATAAATGTTGTATTCCCTATCAGTGGAAGTACAGTATAACATATATCGAAGAAAGAAAAATAACACATAATTAATCCTGGGAAGGAAATCCTGGATGCACGTCCCGTACATAGAGTTCACATTATGGGTGAATCCGACGCACATGCGGCCACCCCTACACACAGCTGGGGCTCCTCCGTGAGCCAACCGGAGCGGGCGGATGCTCGCCATGAAAAAATCCCAACTATGCCTTTCTTTCACATCAAACATATCACAGAGGCATCGGGAATAATATCGCCCAGGACCAGAACAACCTGGAATGCCTGCATGAGAGCAGGGGTCTGCGGGGGGTGGTGGAGGATGTTGGGGGGGGCTGATCCCTTTTCAAAAAATCACTTATTTTCTCTCTCCCCGCCCCCCATCTTCCTTCCACCTTTGTTTTTTAAAAAACGCCAGGCTTTTAGCTTTTGAAAAGTATCCTTTTCCAATCGCCAGCCGAGCGGTCCGGTCGTCATCACCTCGCCTCTGCTCCGCCGTCGGGTTGCGGCGCCGCTAAATAGCTGGCATTCCTTCAGCGAGGAGCCTGTGATGTGGATCTCGGGGCGGGGAGGGTGCTGTGTGTGTGTGTGTGTGTGTGTGTGTGTGTGTGTGGGGGGGGGGGGGTTACTGCTGGTGATCTCCCCCAAATTAATTAAAGCCTTTTCTTCTTCCCCAAGCCGGCTCTGCAGCCTTTTGTCCCTCTAATACGTCTTAAGCCCTGTATTAAATACGCGGGCCTGGTCTGGGCTCATTATAAATCTGTCACTGCCTGCTTGGCTCTACCCGGCTGGACCCGTGGTCCTTATTAGGCTTTTAATGTAGCGGAGAGGTCTGCCTCGCTCGCTTCCCCCGGGGACCCTACCGGCCACCCCCTTTCTTATCTCGCCATGCCCCCCCCCTTCCTAAACCCTGTATTTATTTGAATATGAGAAGGCCCCGGGTTTGTTGTTTCTGGCAGTGGGGGGGGGGCTCAAGGCTGAGACTCATCCAAAAGGACCCCCAAACACACATGCACACACACGCACGCACGCACGCACGCACGCACGCACGCACGCACGCACGCACGCACGCACGCACGCACGCACGCACGCACGCACTCACACACACACACACACACACACACACACACACACACACACACACACACACACACACACACACACACACACACACACACACACACACACACACGCACACACACACCCCTATGTCCTCCTATTCCTACCCTTCTCGATCCCCAGTTCATCCCTTCCCTCAACACCGTCTCTAGCCATTAGGAGAATTACCCCTTTACAGAGTCACTGCCTTACTTAACATGAACTTCAACCTGAGGCTGCATTGTGTGTGTGTGTGTGTGTGTGTGTGTGCCTGTCTGTGTGTGTGTGTTTGTGAATGTTCCTCCGAACTATTCTGCCATTCAGTATTCTATCAATGTAGCCACACTTGCTGCTTCAAAGCATACTTTTAGTTTGGGAAATATAGTGGCTGTTTTCCGCCTTCAGTTCGTCATTACTCTGGCCGGAACAAAATGCACCTCTCAGGGCCAGTTGCCGGCCCTCCCTCCCTCCCTTCCTCCCCCTCCTCCTGCTCTGTTTTGGCTCCCCACCACTTCCATTTGGCCCGGTCCAAAGTCCCCCCTGGGGAGGTAAGCTGATGACTCCCTCTGTCCCCCTGAATGTGAAGGCTGTTTACTGGCATTTCAAAATGGCAGCTCTTCCTACGACACCAAGCAGCGAGGCTCTCCTTTCCCCCAGCGTCAGCAGGATGTGGATAACATGCCCATTAGGAGCCCACCTCCTCCTCCTCCAGCTCCTCTCATCCCAGGCCGGGCCCGGCCGCGGACATCAAGGGGACATTGTGGGGCACAAAGAGATCTCGTCCTTGAGGAACTCAAGCCCGAACCGCACCCGCCCGTGGAAACCAAATGCAGGAGGAGACAGGAAAATCTGTGTTTCTGTTGTTCCCTACAGGAGATTTTTTGGTTTGAGGGGCTGGGAATGGGGAAATATAGACCTTTCCTGTGCTCTGTGTCCGTGCAGACCCAGAGGAATCAGAGGCAGGATGTCACATAAATGGTAAACAATGTGAAAAACCCTCCTCGTCCCCATCATCCCGGCAATGAGGCCAGTCGATAATGGATGTGCCGACAATGTTTTGCCTATTTCCACGCTTTACCGCAATGTTAACAAATGGCAATGAGCTCCACGTAGAAGGTCCGGCATACATTCCATGGCAGGGATGGGAAATTAGCACACAGTTTTGCATGAATCAGCCATGTATAATATATCATATATAACACGGCCCATGTCACACGGCCTGCTCTGTGCCTCGTGTCATTGGGTCCAACAAACTGGGGGTTATCTGTCGAAAGCCGACCAATCAGAGTAAACGTTGGCGCTGTCCCGTACTGATTACAGCGATTCATCATCTCGGGCCCTCCCTGCCATCTCCTGTTTGTTTTGATCTCTTCCCCAACAGTGACAGTGAAAGATGAGGGACCATGTGGTGGCCACGGCACTGTGCCACGGAAACCGTCAGCTAAAGCAGAGCCCTCACAGGGGGGCTCCGGGGGGCTGGAGCCCAGGCCCCTCTGACCATCAGCTCCATCTTGGGTCTGTTAGAGAGAGAGGGGAGGGGAGAGGAGAGAAAGAGAGAGAGAGAGAGAGAGAGAGAGAGAGAGAGAGAGAGAGAGAGAGAGAGAGAGAGGGGGAGGGAGGGAGTTAGGGAGGGAGGGAGGGAGAGAGAGAGAGAGAGAGAGAGAGAGAGAGAGAGAGAGAGAGAGAGAGAGAGAGAGAGAGAGAGAGAGAGAGAGAGAGCAAGCTGGCTAATTGCGTGCCCAAAAGTGTAACATTAGGTGCTATGAGGATTAAGGCATGTTGACTTGTGTTCACCAGGGGTTGTTGAGACTGACCCTCTCCCCCCCAGATCGGACGGTTTCTAAAGAGCCCCCTAGAGTTGACTGGGAGGTCCAGGTCACGTTAAGGGGGTACTGGGTTGCCGGCAAAAACGCTCACCACATGACCGGCTCGCTTTAAAACAAGCACTGCTGTGTCCTTAATGTCAAACACTTCCTCCATTTGCCGGGTTTTTTTTTTGGTGGCGTAGAAGCAGAGCGAAAACAAAGGATTCTGGGATTGCATGGGCCCATTTGTAATGAAAAAGTTCCGCCGCCGCACCTATTTCATTTGGCCCGAAAACATGAACATTTAATCCAAGAGTCTTATCATGTCAGAACTTGATAAGGTTTCCCTCAACTAGAAAAGTACTTATGTTAATCTATTATCATTTCCCAATGGAGTTTGGAAAACATTGGGTTGTTGTTTTATCTCACTGAACTATTAATTCATGTTCATGTTAACACATTTTGTCAATTTCTGCCAAAAAATCAGTTTCTTTTAGAATTGTTTGCTATTCAATTATAAATAAGATAATAAATTGTAAATAAAATATTATGGAATAAATATTAAAACATTTTAATAGATAAAGACA
>NC_079417.1:8602470-8607470 GCF_026213295.1 Gadus chalcogrammus
TCACATTGTGTGGGCACACAAAGAAGGATTCAGTATGAACATAACCGAGACCCAGCTAGAACACCCACCTGGAAGGTCCCAGCGAGCACTCAGTGAGTGGAGACGGGGTCGGGGGCCACAGGAACCAGGGGATGGACCTCGTGTGTTAAAGGATACCATGCACTGTAGGAACCAAGAGGAAATGAGTGACTTCCGAGAGTGTCGGTTATGTAAGTAGGGTTCATTCCATGTACCACACAACCTTCAACAGCTCCACTAATACCTCCTCTCTGCAAGAGGCCTGTGTCCGGTTAAAGAGCTGGTGTGAAAGTTCAGGGTTTAAAACCTCCTGTTCCGGGAACCACACCCCACTCTTCGCCCGTTGAGTGATTGTAAATAAATAAGACTTCTTCTTCTGCGTTTTCCCACGTTTACGTTGTGTTTCTTGAGACCCCCTGTCATCCAGTGTGTCACACGCAACTTCCGATGTACGCCCGAAACAGGACGTTGTGTGTGGGGAGGTGACGATGACACCTAGGTGGGTCGTCGTTGGGTATCGACAGGTGTGCTCACTGCGTGAGTCACGAAGCGTCCTCAGGTAACGCGTGAGAAAGCAACTCGTCAGCGGAGAACAGGAGGTTGACTGAGTTGACCATGCAGGGTTCTACTATGGTTCTTCTGTTAGGGAGGGGGTAGCTTGTACACACAGATACCTGTACGTATGTCGTGTTCAGTATCAGTAAGTTAATTGCAAACTTTCTTTGGGAAAGTAATACCGGTGTATGATTTGAATAGGCTTGGTTAGTTCAAACTCTTCACCGATAAATCGAAATGATCGTGAAACAAATGTCTAGTTTCTCAGATGTTTAGAATACGTTACTGCAGACACATACACACACACAAACAAGGTTCATCTCATATATTTGGAATAAGTTACCACACACACACATACAGATACACACACAAACACACCAACAGGTATTTGACAGTGACAATTCCAGTTAGCAAACATTTTTTCCTTCATTGAGTTAGAGATGCATAGCCATAAATCAAACACACATCAGGGGAAGTTTCACTGTACTTATTTTACCGAGCGATTACATTGTGTTACCTTGTAGTTAAATATGATAGCAAAATGAGAATAAAGACATTCATTAAAAAGCCTTGCATATTCAACCGGGCATACATCTTCCATTGTTATTGAAAACATGAATGAGCGGATTGTCAGGTTCATAAAACAGAGCTCCTGTTTCCGCAGTGCCTGCAGTGTTTGCTCTCCTTCAATCATTTGTTTCCTCTTCATTCCTGCACACTGAGTGATTCCTGCAAAATACATTGTGGTTATTTTTTATTATGCCTGGAGTAGAATATATTGAAGAGAAACAAATAACACATGGGTATGTAAATGGAGTATTTATACGTTTTGCTTCAAGATATTTACTTCTGTCTTACTTTCCTCTATTCTTTGTCTCTCTTTTTTTTATCTTCCCTTCCTTATCACTCGATTTCCCTCTCGCTTTTTATTAAATTCTCTCTCTACCCCTGTTGCTTGCGTGTGTCTCTCTCTGCTCCTTCCCTCCTCCTGCTCCCTCTATCCCCCTCCGGTTGATTTATCCGGCGCTCTGTTTTCCCCGCAGCACATGGACCGGGGGTTTGCAGTAGGCTTGCTCATCCAGAACCGATGTCATTCACATCCAGCGAAATAAATGGCCCCATAATCTCCCTCCAATAATATCAGCCTGCGCTGGAATCAACCCGGTGCTGGAATGTGTGGTGGAGCGAGGAAAGGCCTGGAGGAGAGAGGAGAGGTGGCGGATGAGGAGAGAGGAGAGGTGGCGGATGAGGAGGGAGGAGGGAGGAGGGAGGAGGGAGGAGGGAGGAGGGAGGCGAGGAGAGCAGAGGACAGAAAGGGTGTGGGCAAGAGGGGAGCTTGGAGATGGGAGCCACAGACTAGCGGAAGGGTAGGAGGATTGGGAGGAGAAGGTCGGGTGGGGAAGTGGAGGAGACTATGGGGAAGAGGAGCAGGAGGGACAGAACAGACGGTAAAGGAGGCGAGGGGCGTACGGGGGAGGAGAGGAAGGGGATACAGATGGGGGAGTTAGGGAAAGGGTTAGGGGATTGGGGGTGGGAAGGAGAGAGGCGAGGAGGGGACGCATGGCGAGGAGGTGAGGGGAGCAGGGGAGAGGAGAGGAGTAAGGGAGAAAAGAAGAGGGAAGGAGTGAACTGGGAGGAGAGGAGAGGAGGGTTGCGATCCATCACAACTCAGACGGCCTGAACCAGTGTGAGAAAGTGAGAATAATGTGTGTATGTTTGTGTGTGAGCGTGTGTATTTGTACGATTGTTAAAGTGAGGCTCCTCTTAACGTGGTTAAGTTTCCTGGGAGCCAGAGCAGAGGAGGAAGGGGAGAGACAGGGCAGGCTAGCGGGAGGTATTCAAACTGTCTGCTCCCGTACCTTGAAACGAGACCGGGGGGACACGTAAACTAGCCCACCCAGCGCCACAGAGATACAGACATGGGCCAGCTAGCTTGTGTCCGCTTAGCTCCAAGTCAAGTCCAGATTTATAATCAAAATACTGTAAAACACTGCAAAATATGCTTTGCCGAGCACACACACATACATACCCACGCACATTGCAAATACAACGGGGCATTAAATTATATAGAAGGTAGACGGTGTGATAAATGAGACGCGAACATATTTATTAGAGACCAAGGCGCTAAGCTAAACATGCTAGCATAGCACGCTAACCTACTGAACCCTGGGTCTCGTTATACCACGAACCTTTGAACTACAAATGTTTGACCTTCTCCTTTTTTGTCAGCTGTTATTTCTAGTTGATGTGACCCTAGAGTTAAATCCCATTTAAAATGGTCGAATAATGGATCAAAAAATTGATCATTTTCACCCCAATGCTGAAGACCACTTTAACTGAAACACAGACCTCTTTCTTACAAACTGATGAAACAGATGTTTTCAACAGCATTCCAGCTACTGTTGACACTCCTTTTGTTTTTCTGTACGTCTTTAACCCTGTGTTTACCCTTCCACAAGATTTATCTGCCCTCTTTTCACATGTCACTGACTGGTAGCATGTTACAGAGGCTTCTGTGGGAAAAAACTGAAAACGCTCAAACCAGTATTCCTTCCACCGCACACAGACATATACTATTCACGCACGCTAATAAAGCTAGCTAATCTAGCAACATTCGGAGGAGGGGGTTGAATCTGAACACCGGGGGCTGGAACGAAGAACAGCAGGAGTAAAAAGGACCGGAGAAAACGGAGAAGAACAGATCCACGGTGCTTGCAGTTCGATCTAAGAGTAGAGTACTGTATGAACTGTAAAAGCTGCATGTTCCACTGTGTCCCCCTCGTGACCCCACCCTCCCTCAAGCCCCCCACCACCCACGTTGCAAAACAACATTACCTGGCACAATAAAACAAACACACCCTGGGCTGGGCTTTGAACTGAGGCGTGCGCTGGGTGATCTGCTTTTTCCATGGGTAGGCTTTAGGAAAGAGGCTAAGTAGAATGTTAGTATATGCATATATATATATAGATATATACACATATATATGAATATATATGTGTGTTTGTGTGTGTGTGTGCGTTGTAGTGTGCGTGTGTAATTGTGTGTGTGTGTGAGTGTTTGTGTGTGTGTGTGTGTGTTGAGGGGGGGGTCCCATATCCCACACCATCCAAGCCTGAGTGACTGGCCCACTGTGCAATGCCAGTGACCCATAACCCGTTTACTGCCCTAAATCGCTGGCCCCCACCCCGACCCCCACCCCCACAAGACACCCTCCTCCACACCCTGGCCATAGCCGGCCACAGTTACCCCGCTCTCCTTGAAAAGAAGACAAATGACCCAGACGGTCCTCTGACGGCGTGTGTTTGTGTGTGTGTGTTTGTGTGTGTGTGTGTGTGTGTGTGTGTGTGTGTGTGTGTGTGTGTGTGTGTGTGTGTGTGTGTGTGTGTGTGTGTGTGTGTGTGTGTGTGTGTGTGCGTTAGGGAGAACTGTGTTCCCTTACTCAGCTCCCCGACTACGTCGACTGCTGCCCCGTCTGCTTAGGAAAGAGATTCCTCAAGCAGGAACCACGAGTCCCTGGACTGCAGAACTGGTTGGTCCCCAGACAACACACACACACACACACACACACACACACGCACACACACACACACACACACACACACACACACACACACACACACACACACACACACACACACACACACACACACACACACACACACACACACACACACACATGCCATCACAAACATAATACACACAAACATAACCCAAACACACACACCCACACACACACAGACGTGAACTCACATTCGTACTGAAACACAATACATACACACACACACACACACACACACAAACACACATACACAAATTCAGAACCCCGGGCACACATTCACTAACTCACACACATACTCGCAAAAACATACACTCAAATCACAACCCGACACATATGCACCCACAGGCACGCACACACTCACACACACAAACACAGACAATTGCACACACACACACACACACACACACACACACACACACACACACACACACACACACACACACACACACACACACACACACACACACACACACACAAAATTAAAACCCGACGCACATGCACCAACACACACACGCACACACGAACACTTACACACAAGCACACTCACACACGCATAAACACACACACACACACACACACACACAAGCACTCCTTAGTGGGGACACTGGAGGCCTAGCGCGTATCTCTGTGTTGGTCGTATAGACGCGGGAAAATAAACATGGAGGGCGCGCTGACGGACGGGCCTGGAAACATGAACATCAGGCGCAGCGCAGAGCAGTGTCCATTTATCACCCCCGCCAAATGGGCCCTGTTCCCTCCGACAAATTGGACCATGTGTGTGTGCGAGTATGTTGTTTTTTGTGCGCGTGTGTGGGTGTGGGTCGGTGTGGATTATGTTTGCATACCTGTTGCATAATTTGATCCTTT